>NC_087188.1:15233734-15253734 GCF_035594125.1 Scylla paramamosain
TTTGTGGTGGTGGTGGTGGTGGTAGTAGCAGTAGTAGTAGTAGTAGTAATAGTTGTATGGATGGGGAGAAATCTTCGCTTTTACTATCCTACATCTACTCTTCTCACTGCCAAATTATTAGGAACAATCAACAAACTCAACTTTAGTCTTTCCTTTGTGTTTCCTTTGTGAATGAGTATGGGTGGGGAGAAACCTTCACCTTAACTATCCTATTACTTCTTATCACAGACACCTCGTAAGGAGCAATCAACATATTCACAGCTTTAGTTCCTCCTTTGTGTTTCTTTGTGATGAAGGTCTCCACCTCTTAATCAGATAATGGAGAATCTCTTAAAAACAAAAGAGCTGATAGATTTTTTCCTTACCTCCTGATTTGAAGTCTTTTGTGTCATCCCCGCCGGAAGCAGCGAGCATCCTGTCCCTAGAGGAGGAGGAGGAGGGGGAGGAAGAGGGGTGTTAGTAGGGATAGGAGAGAAGGGAACCTAACATTGAGTGGGTATAATTCGATATCCAAAGCTTGGCGTCAGCGGGGGAGGGGGTCAGGGCGAGTATGAGGAGGGAGGAGTGAGTAGGAGAGAGGGGGAGTGAGTAGGAGGAGGGTAAGGGAGTAAGAGAGGGGTACGTCCTTTGGGAGAACTCAAGAGAACTCAAGTGATCGTCATTATATGTTCTGAGTCCACCGCTTCCTCACTACTTGCTCACTGCTCGCTCACTCTCTCACAAGATAATGAGTGTAAGGTTTTGGTCGCCTGACGAAGGAGGGTGCTCGAGGCCTCTTCCTGCCGGGGTGCTTAGCGTGCAGGTGATGAGCTATCAGGTTCTTTGGGCGTCCTTTATGAAGCTCGGGTGTGTAGGGCCCTCCAGCGCAGCCCACCGAGGGACGCATGAATAGAAGTGGTGGTGGCTAAGAGCCCCTCCCTCTCCTCTCCCTCCTCCTACTCCTCGTTCTCCTTCTGCTCCTCTAGTCCTCTCCTCCTCCTTCTGCTTCTCTAGTCCTCTCCGCCCTCTCCTCCTTCTCTCCGTCCCACTTTTCATCTTTCTGCTGCTTCTGCTCCTCTCTCGGTGGTGGTGATGGTGGTGGCTGTCGGGGAATCAATGTAAAGGCGTGAGAGAGTCATGTTCTGCCCATCCGCCACCAAGACACGTGTCCCCTTCAGGTGCAGTGTCCCTGGCGCCCCTTGGAGTGCCGTGCCGTCGCCTCGTGCGTGTCTAAGGTGAAGGGACGTGATTCGCCGCACCTGTCGAGGAATGACCTGTGTACCTGGCGGCGTGTGGAAGGGGTGTGTGGTAATGGGTGGTTGTGACATGGTTTGGCGATGTGACCTCTTGTAATCCGACATGACTTGGTATTGGAATGACATTGTGGTTTAATTTGACCCCGTGTGGATTAAGATGACTTTTTCGGACCTAATACGATCTTTTATGACCTAGCGTGACCTGATATGGATAGGAATGAGCCTATGTCACCTAATATAACCTCTTATGACCTGGTATTAAATGAGATGAGACTATGTGACCCAATATGACCTCTTATGGTATGAAATCCTTGGTATGATATAGACGCTGAATGTTACCGCCTTGCTACACTTAAGGACACAAATTTCATACTAAAATAACCCTTGAAATTTATCTCCAAAGGTGGAAATATCGGAAGAAACAGCCTTTACCTCCTCCTACTCCAATCCGTCGCCATTTTTGACCTCCCGCCATGAAATAAGCAAGCCACACCCGCCGCAGAAAGCTGACACGACCTGAAATTACTTGAAATATTGTGGGACACGTCACAACTGTACAGATCAATTTTAAAGGGTGGGGAAAAGGTGCAGTCTTTTTGCCGCGACTAGCAGCCACGCGGAAGGGAACAAAGAGAGAGCAGACAAGGGAAATGGGAAGGCTTAATACCAGTACAGTAATACAATGACATAATAACGTTAAATAAAATGTGTGAAGGTTTAATGTCGATACAAAATAACGTTGAATAATAAAGATATAAGAGAAAAGAAAGGAAAGGAATGTAAGGTATACGTTGCGCGAAAAATTATATACTTGAGTTGTAATGAAAAGCTAAATGAGGTTAAAATACATAGAAGTATATTATGAAAAGTGGATACGTTCGTTATTTTATTAATTTTATCATTACTTCTATTATCTATTTAGATCAAACAGTATACAGTTAGGCAGACGACAGAATTGTAACCTTAAGTTGTAATGAAGCGGTAAAAACAATTAAAACATTGAAGTATCCCATAAAAAAACCTGGATGCATTTCATATTTTCATTAATTTCACTATTACTACTATTACTTTTTAGATGAAGCAGTATACAGCCACCCACATGACAGATAGCTAATACGATGCAGAGGACAAATCAAATAAAATCGATAAAAGTAAAGACAAACACGATGCAAATTGCAGAGGAAAATGCAAAGTGGAAAACGTGAAAAACTACACGGAAAAAGCCCAATAAAAATGTGTGGGTTGGTAATGCACCCTTCTGCCGATGCACTGTCGACTGAAATAATTGATAAGGAGTCAGGAACGCAAATCATAGTGTTGTGTGAAAGAAACACACGCTCAACACAAGCCCACGAACACACTAAATAATTGCACGTTCCAAAATACGAGGCCAGAATATAAAGAAACATGAAAAGAATTACAAAAGCGTATACCAAAACTCACACCTTGATATGTATGATACTAAACCGTGCGTGCGTGCGTGTGTGTGTGTGTGTGTGTGTGTGTGTGTGTGTGTGTGTGTGTGTGTGTGTGTGTGTGTGTGTGTGTAGAGACAGAGAGAGGGGGAAGCTGCCTGTTTTGGTGTGGACGTGTGTGTTTATGTATGTGTGTGTGAAAACAGAAGGCTGAGATGAGTATGAATAAGAGACAGACAAACAGACAGACGGACAGAAACCCAGATACACCAACAGACAGAGAGACAGACACACTTAGACACAAAAAAAGACAAAGAAAACAAACCGATAGACATACAGACAAAGGAACACTGAGACACACGTACCAACAGACAGACGGAGACAGAAGCAAATACACGAACAGACAGGTAGGCAAAAATATACACACACAAACAGACAAAAGGAAAGAAAACAAACAGAAAGAAACAGACGCAGAAAAAAAGAGATGAAGGAAGAATTTGGCGAGGACGAGGACGAGGGAGTGACCAGAGAGAGAGAGGCGGGGAGGCGTGGGGGAAGTGTGGGGATAACAGAGGTCTTGTCAACACGCCCTGGCTTCTCCACACGAGGCCCCGCGTCACCAAGAGGCCGACCCCTGCCGTGTCCCATCCACACCTTTACGTCTAAGTTTATTCTGGTCTTTTATGACAATACCGTTGAGATCAGGACAGAAATTAAGTCTTGGCCAACTCTTGTATTTCAGTCCGAGCTTCACCTCACCGCCATGTCAGGATTCCATGAGTTTTGGTAGTAAATAATGTTGAATTTAGGAGTTTTTAGTAGTAAATAGTGTTGGATTCAGGAGTTTTGATAGTAAATAGTGTTGAATTCAGGAGTTTTGCTAGTAAATAGTGTTGAATTCAGGAGTTTTAGTTGTAAATAGTGTTGAATTCAGGAGTTTTAGTTGTAAATAGTGTTGAATTCAGGAGTTTTGGTAGTAAATAGTGTTGAGTTCAGGAGTTTTGGTAGTAAATAGGATTGGAATGTTTGGTAAATGCGTCATAAGGATTCAAGCCCGTTAGAAGTACGAGTATGTCAAATCCGATATAAATTAGATAAGTACCCAAGAATAAATCTGAGTATCTGAAATCTGAAAACATCAAATAAAAACGAGAATCGAGTTCATTATAAGCGAACTGAGTGGCGTATATGTAAAATTAACTACGATTTAAAAGATTCCTCGGCCATTATAAGCGTACCCAGCATCGGTATAAGGGAATTGAGTTTGCTATAAGTGATTTAAGATCCGTACATGCAAATTAATCTGAATATAATATAACTGAGTCCTTCATAAGCGAATCAGACCGTATAAAGTTTGAAATTAAAGCAATATAAGCAAATCTAACCCTTTATGGCAGTACCCAATCATATAAAAATCCAAAATAAACAGAAAATAAGGGCAATTAACCCTTTACAAGCAAATCATACCCGATAAATACAAAATAAAGGATGGCAAAAGGAGAAGGAAAGTGCAAATTACCTTATTAATAACCAGTACAGTGATTTGTATTAGTTTTATTATATCTGTCGTTATTTTGCGCATCATTTCAGTGGATTGTGAAGTGATTGGTGAGGAAGGCGGCAGTGTGTGACAAAGAAGGTATGAAGGCGAGTGGGTGTTTGTTTTGTCTCTGTTTAATTTATATTCTATCCTTTGAAGTTGCTGCTTATGGTGAGAGAGTGAGAGAGAGAGAGAGAGAGAGAGAGAGAGAGAGAGAGAGAGAGAGAGATAAGATGGGTATATAATATGAAGGTCAGTATACAGACTCTCTCTCTCTCTCTCTCTCTCTCTCTCTCTCTCTCTCTCTCTCTCTCTCTCTCTCTCTCTCTCTCTCTCTCTCTCTCTCTCTCTCTTCTGTTATTGTAGAGGAAACTAAATAAAACGAAAAAAAAACTATATTGAAACATTAACAAAATTTTTATAGCAACAAAATCGAATATAAGAAAAATACAAGGATTAAGGACACGAATCACAGAAAATTCACGTAAAAAAATAAAAACAAGAATTAAAGTCACGAATAAAAAAAAGAAAAGAAAGAAAAGAAAAATGGCAACACAGAATTATATATAAAAAATCTCATTACGTTTCGAATTCCACCCTGTTACAATTTAATGAATATTCAGAACCTAAAGATTAGATCAAAGTAATTAACAGTCTGGCTAGGTGAGAGAGAGAGAGAGAGAGAGAGAGAGAGAGAGAGAGAGAGAGAGAGAGAGAGAGAGAGAGAGAGAGAGAGCTATCAGGTGATCAGATCAGAAATAGCAATTCGGTTAGATATTAGTGGTGATTGTAATGCAGATAGGTCTCGTGATTAGTGTGTGTGTGTGTGTGTGTGTGTGTGTGTGTGTGTGTGTGTGTGTGTGTGTGTGTGTGTGTGTGTGTGTGTGTGTGTGTGTTCTAACTGGAATAACAGAAGCACTGGAGATAAGAAAGATAAGGCTTCTTGTTCCCATCATTAGGAATTTTAGTTACTGTTGTTGTTGTTGTTGTTGTTGTTGTTGTTGTTGTTGTTGTTATATTCCTTCTTCCTCTTCTTCTCCTTTTTTTCTTCTTTTTTTCTCTTCCTCTTCTTCTGATTCTTTGTCTCCTTTCTCCTCTTCTTCCTCCTCCTCCTCCTCCTCCTCCTCCTCCTCCTCCTCCTCCTCCTCCTCCTCCTCGTCTTCATCTTCGAAGCAACACACGCATTACTTTCAAATCCCCACACGCACTCTTACATTTAAACACTCCCTGGATCTCTTTTGTACCAGGCATAAGAAAAGAATAAGAAAATAAGTGCGATAATACACCAGCCTACTTCTATGACTGATGTGGACTAATACTGCGCAAGTTAACAATCTAGACTCCACAACGGGAGGCATTCATAAGCAAAACAAGGCCAAGAATTAATCAACAAGTCCATAATCTTGTACGTACCTCGCCTTTGTAGGAGAATAAATCTTGGCCGTCTTTTTCTCATTAGAGTTTCATTGGGTCTTCCTTGTCTTGGTATCTATGCATCTGTGTCTTGTTATGGGAAGCTACAAGGCCTGACATGAGGACTTTTGATAGTCTCACACACACTCACACACATACACACACGCACACAAACACAAACACACGCAGCCTTGAGTGACGGTGGCGGAGGTGGTGGTCAGTGTGATAATTCCGTGTGGCAAGGGAGAGATACACCTGTTCAACATTCCATTAAGCTTCAGTAGCAGGTGACACTATACCTTGTCACTTGCTTTGGCCACGCTCATCTGACTCCGCGCCTATTTTGGGGCTCCTACTCTTTGTCTTGCTTACCTGCTGCTGTCCTCACCTGTTTCGCTCGCTCCCTTTGCTTGTGCAGTCTCCTCATGCTTACCTGGGCATCTGGACAAGTTTTAGGTGTATATTAATAAGGTGTGGATGACTTATTCACTACCTGTCTTCATGAATTTAGATGCTTTGTTTATTCATTAGTTACGTACGTACGCCTGATCCTAAATCTACCCGGAAAGGGATACTACTACTACTACTACTACTACTACTACTACTACTACTACTACTACTACTACTACTACTACTACTACTACTTCTACTACTACTACTACTACTACTACTACTACTACTACTACTACTACTGCTGCTGCTGCTGCTGCTGCTGCTACTACTACTACTACTACTGCTGCTGCTGCTGCTGCTGCTGCTGCTGCTGCTGCTGCTGCTGCTGCTGCTTCTACTATTACTACTGTTTATGCTGCTTCTACTATTTTTGTTACTTCTATATTCCTGCTACCACTATACTACTACTACTACTACTACTACTATTACTGCTACTGCTACTGCTACTGCTGCTGCTGCTGCTGCTGCTGCTGCTGCTGCAACTGCTGCTCCTGCTGCTACTACTACTTCGTATCCTTCTCTCATTACTACTACTAAACTCCTGTTGCTACTACTACATTATTAACACCACGACTACAACAACAACAACAACAACAACAACAACAACAACAGAATCACTTCACCGTCACTCTCTTCTTTTTTTAACGGAAAACAAAAGAACCTTGATTTTCTGTCTGTCCAAATGATAGTTTATCGGCGCCCTCTCCCTCCCTCCCCCTCCCTCTCGCCTTTACCCCTCGGAATATCACAAAAAAATGTATATGTATAAGAGACACCGTGTTTTCTTATCGCGTGGCTCAGAGCAATACATGAAAGGTGTCAGTCAGGGGCCGTATCGGTATGTTGGCGAAGACACTGACGGAGAGAGAGAGAGAGAGAGAGAGAGAGAGAGAGAGAGAGAGAGAGAGAGAGAGAGAGAGAGAGAGAGAGAGAGAGAGAGTGTTAGGAAAATTCGGTGGTTCCAGGTTCTGTATATTTTTTTAGTTTGTTTCGTTTTTTTTTTTTTTTTTTTTTTCTTTTTTTCTTTTTTTCTTCCAAGGGGAGTCATGCACGATATTTGGTTGTGATTCTCTCTCTCTCTCTCTCTCTCTCTCTCTCTCTCTCTCTCTCTCTCTCTCTCTCTCTCTCTCTCTCTCTCTCTCTCTCTCTCTCTCTCTCTCTCTCTCTCTCTCTCTCTCTCTCTCTCTCTGAGCATGATACCAATTTTATATTTGCAACCTAACATACTTACTGTCCTCCTCCTCCTCCTCTTCCTCCTCCTCCTCCTCCTCCTCCTCCTCCTCCTCCTCCTCCTCCTCCTCCTCCTCCTCCTCTTCCTCCTCCTCCCGTCCCCAGGGGCAGAGTCTTAAAATGTCATTCGTAAAAATAAGACGAATTCTGAACGTTGAAGAAAATAACAAACTATCCATCGCTCACATCAAAGACTCTCTCTCTCTCTCTCTCTCTCTCTCTCTCTCTCTCTCTCTCTCTCTCTCTCTCTCTCTCTCTCTCTCTCTCGTATATGGTATCTTTAGCCTCGAACTTTCTATCATCGAACCAGTGGTCTCTTAGTTACGGAGCAAGCGTGCTAACCATTACACCACGAGGCCACTCTTGCTCTCCCTTCACTTATTCACGCGTCGTTACTCTACACGAAGCAGCATTTTGGGCACTGAAGCTTCATTATACTATTAGCTGCAACCTTTTTCACAGTGTAGATGAAGCTTCGTCTCAGCGTCACCTGAATTATAGGCGGATGTGAATACCCTGTAGGTGTTAATGTGTCCGTGTCATTATTAGAAGGGGAGAATATACGAGCTCTATGCAAAGTTGTGTATTCTAGAGTCCCTGTAGGATTGTAACTTATCATTTCTCTTTCTCTCTCCTTTTTTTTTTTTTTCTCTCCCTTTGTATTCTCACTTTTTTTTCCCCTCAGTGAATGTTACTGTTCTTTCATCCTCTTTTTACTTTTTTTTCTGTGTTTCCTCTTTTTTGTGTTATCTTCTATCTCTCCTCACTTTCTTCTTTCTCTTCTTCCATCTGTTATTCCTTTTTTTTTTTAATAGGGATATACAAAAATAAAAAAATATAAAAAAAAACGGCTGCTGTACGTTTTTACATTAGTAATTCCCAAAGTTGTCTGGTTCTGTTTCTTGTCCATTTTTCTGTCTATTTAAATGTTTATCTGTCCGTGTTTCTGTCTAGGCTGTATTCCCTGTCTGATCTGTGCTATGTCTTGTCTAAATATTCCATCTATATATCGATTTGAGTCTCTGTGTTTTTCTCTTATCTGTCTATATGTTTTGTTTATGTTGTTCATTTGTCTGTTTCCATCTGCCCTTATCTACCTGTTTTTATTACTGTCTACCTCTGTCTATCTTCGTATTATTTCTATTTATGTATATCTTCATTTGTATTTATGTCTACCTCTGTTTATCTTCTGTCTATTTCCATTTATCTCCATTTGTTTCCCTGTATTTCTCAGCCTGCATCACTGTATGCATTTATATGTTCATTTGTATCTCTCTGTCCACCTCTGTCTATCTCTGAATGCCTGCCTTTACCTGTCTGTATCTATTACCTATCTACCCTGCTAGCATACACCATCTGCCTACACACATCCTCTATTTACTTATGTAAGCATCAACTCCAGAGATACATGAATATAACTGTCTATCTCCGTCTATGTATATGTCTATCCCTGTCTATATCTACGTCCGTCTTTGTCATTACATCGTCGACTTGAAACTAAAAGACTAACACGTCTGGAAAAACAAAACCCTCTTCGGGGTATAAATATCTGGATTCGGCTCCGGTTAAGCATTCAGTTCCCCCTGCGGTCCGGCCTGCAGAATTATTTGGTGAATTGGAGATGCCCTTGTTTTGTGTCGGAAAAAGAATAATTACTCTTGACGAAAAGGGACAGAATATGTACAGTTTTTCTCCTGACAACAATTTTCTGCCGGATTTTTTGCCTTTGTGTTGTTAGATGGAGAGGTTGAGTTGAGGTGCGTGAGAGAGAGAGAGAGAGAGAGAGAGAGAGAGAGAGAGAGAGAGAGAGAGAGAGAGAGAGAGAGAGAGAGAGAGAGAGAGACTAGTAGTACACTGCAAAAAAAGTACATCCTATTGACTGCAGTAAAGGAAAAGATTATTATAGTTTATATACCTTAAACAAACTGAGACGAAAAAAAAAAGTGAAAAAGAAAGAGAGAGAGAGAGAGAGAGAGAGAAAGAAAATGAAAACCAAGGCATAGTGAGAAAGAAAGCGAGACATGGAGTGAGTGAAATACTACTTTTTCCCTATCCAGTTTTTTTCCTTTTTCCCCAGTGGAGAAAGATTTGCTCGCATTTTCCAGGAAATCATTGTGACTTTTTTTGCCCTCATCCCCACTACCATCGAGAGAGAGAGAGAGAGAGAGAGAGAGAGAGAGAGAGAGAGAGAGAGAGAGAGAGAGAGAGAGAGAGAGAGAGGGTTGCATCAGTTAATATTTTTTCACTTGGCTGAGGCTTGTTCGTAGGTGGGGGGGTAAGGGGGGGGGCGTCAGGGGGCGGCGATCCCTAGAGTGATGGGTTATGTAGTCAGGGTGTCAGGTGGTGCTGTCGGCAGGGTGACTGTGGTGTTGTGGCACTTGTGAGGGCTCGATCCCCCTCCCTTGGGGTGCGGCGCCCCTTTTAAAATGCTCAAAGTTAACCTGAACTGCACAATTTTCAAACCCTTTCTCTCTCTCTCTCTCTCTCTCTCTCTCTCTCTCTCTCTCTCTCTCTCTCTCTCTCTCTCTCTCTCTCTCGCTCTCGCTCTCGCTCTCGTTATCTAATTTTCTCTAAGTTTTTCTTATTTTCAATCGTACTTTTATCTTTTTTTCACTGATTTATTGTTTCGTGTTTTGTTTTGTTTTCTTTTGTCCTGTTTTTCACTTCTGCTCGTGTATTCTTTTGTGTTCTTAGGATATTTATTCTTTTCTTGTTTTACACCGCTGCTCGACCCCTTCCCCCCTTCCTTAAATATTTCTTTCCTTCTCTCCCTCCTTTCCTGGTCTATTCTCTCACTCCTACGTCCGTCTTTACCTCCTTTCCTCCATTCTTAGTTATTTCTCTTCCTTTTTCTTTTTTTTTTTCGTTCTCTTACACTTTCTCTTTTTTTTTTGCTAGAAATACTCCCCCCGTCTATTTTCGTATGCTATTTTTTTTTCTCTTTTTTCCCCTTTCCTCTTTTCTTCAGTGACTGTTGCTCTTCACGCTTCCTTTTCTTTATTTCACCCTTTCCTTTGCTATCTTATTATATCTTCCCTTTCTTTCATTCAGTCTTCCTTTTCTTTCTCTTGTGTTCTTTCTCTGTCACTTTCTCTGTTCCTTCTATCAAATATGTTTCCTATCTGTCACCTTTCTTCTCTATCGACCTATCCACCCATACAGACCCATTCATCCATCCATCCACCCATCTCCTACCCATTAACCCACCCACACACCCTCATCGTTCCACCATCCCACCCACGCCTACCAAACCTTCTTCCTACCAGCCCATCCACCCTTCCATCCACTGCACTACCATTAATTCATCCATCTATCCATTTATTGTCTACTAACCCTTCACCAACATACTTATACTCATCCACCCAACCACTTACCCATCCATCCACCCGTCATCCACATACTGTCACCTCACCCTTCACTCACTCAGCCACTTAGCAATCCAGGTGATGGTCTTAATGAGGTATCAGAAGCATCAAATACTCTATTAGTCCCCAGGAGGAGGGAATGAGGCCACGTGTCAAGATGGTTTGATGGAAAAGAGGACAGGAATGACCCTTACCATAAATGGGGTTTGGTTCTCTGAAATATTTCAAGCTGCGGTCTAAAGAGGTTTATTAGTCTCTCTCGAAGAAGAAGAAGAAGAAGAAGAAAATGCAGCTATACTCAAATGCTTTATATATTCTGACTTTCTATATATATATATTTTTTTTTATTTATACCGTGAATATCAAAAAAATTTAAACCTCATTAATAGTAAAGAAAACACGATAACAATCTGGAAAAGTGTTGGGACCCAGACCCATTAAAACCAGTAAAAGGTCCATCCATTGTGACTTAACAAGAATAAAGAACATTTTTAAGAATATGAAGAATTTTTTCGGAACAATTTAAAGTTACTTAGCAGCAGAAATAAATAATTGACTGGAAAAGAAGTAAAAATAGTGCTGAAACATTGCCATGATAAAAAAAAAAAAAAAAAAAATCTAAAAGCCACAGATTTTGTTTAACAGGAATGAGAAACAGTTTAAAACTCTAAACTCTTTTTAAAGCAATCAAGTAAGCAAGGAACTCAAATAAAGAAATAAACATATTCAAAACGTCAATATTTCAAACTTTAACAGGACTATAAATCACTTTAAAAGCCCACGTATATAACTACATGAATGGAGAACACTTTGAAAATCACGAGCAATTTTTAGAAGCAATAAGCACTTCATTACACACCGAAATAGAAAAAAAAAAGTCGTTATCAGCTCTGAAAAAAAAAATCTGAAAATCTGACTTCATAAAACAACATCTAAATGACTATATTTCCTTTAACAGACTTAAAACGTAACAAAATACCTTTAAAAACCATGAATACTCACTTACAACCAGAAATAAAGCTAAGAAAATAAAGAAATATATATCGTAATCTGGCCAGACTCTGACAAATCCATCATGGCCGCCGCGAGGGCCTCAGGTATGGCCGCTGCTCCACCTCATTCACTATTTGGGGTTATTTTGAAGGTTATTTATTTATTTTCATGATTAATTTTGACCGTGAGTATATGTGTGTGTGTGTATGTGTGTGTGTGTGTGTTTGTGTACGTATGTGTGTCTGCCCTGGTACTTCAAGATATAGCAACTTATCCTTCTCTTCCTCCCTGCCACCAGCTCCTCCCTGTCTTCTCCCCGCTCGCGTCACCCCACTCCGCCCTCTCCTTCCTTGTCCCTGGCTGCCTGTGTGTGTGTGTGTCTGTGCGTGTGTGTGTTTGGATGAGTGAGTAATCTATAGAGTGAATGAGTGAATGAAGAAACGAATGAGGAGTGAGATGTGGATGAGAGTGGATGTGGGAACACTTGGCGTGGCTGTTTCCCTCAGGTCAGGCTCTTAAATCCTTAGTTATACCGGTTTTCTTTTGTCAAATTTAGGCGCTAACCATCAAAATATATATGCAAACACTTTATTCTTAACTTCATAACTTCTGAGTGGATTAGTGGATCAAGAGGGATGTGCGAGTAGGTGGGTGTATGGAAGGGTGGATGGGGGTGGGTAGGTAGGTAGGTGGATTGATTGATTTGTGGATGGGTGGACGTGGGTAGATGGTGAGTGGATGAGTGGATGAGTGGATGCGATTGAATAAGTAGATGGACGGCTGGATGATCATTATATTAGTAGTGTGTGAATCTAAATGCTCCTTCCTCTTCCTTCACCTGTTCCTCTCTCATTTCATCAGTTCTATTCTTTCATTTTTCCTTCATCTTTACATTGTTTTAACCTCCATTATCTCTCCTCCTCCTCCTCCTCCTCCTCCTCCTCCTCCTCCTCCTCCTCCTCCTCCTCCTCCTCCTTTATTTAGTGACGCCTCATCTTTGCCTCAATAGTTTCTTCACGCGAAGTTATGAGTCAACTTCCTAAATCAAGACACTGTGGCGACGTCTTGCAACTTCCTTCTCCTCCTCCTCCTCCTCCTCCTCCTCCTCCTCCTCCTCCTCCTCCTCCTCCTCCTCCTCGTCAGATTTATGAGCAGTGTGTGTTAATTTGGCCTCCACTGAAATGTAGACAAATAAAATCTTTACTTTATATTTCGTAAAGATCATGAGTTTTCTCGCTGTAAGAAGGAAGAGAGAGAGAAGGAGGAGGAGGAAGAAGAAAGAGGAGGAGGAGGAGGAGGAGGAGTCATGTGGGCGTGGGGGGAATAATGGATGACTAAGAGAACTGGGAGGTAAGAGGGGAAGGGGAGAAGGAAGGGGGAGCCAGACAAAGGCATGGATATTGTTGGAAATTAATTCTTAGTTACGTGTGGGTGGGTGTTTTGCAAGCCACCGTAGCGAGGCGTCAGGACTGCTAGGGGAGAATACAGGAGAGAAACTGATAGGGACTGTGTGTTCCCTGCTGGATATTGGCGTGACCAGCGGACCGTTCTCTGAAAAGTGGCGACTCGTCTGATAAACCCGGGAGAGATTAGGTAAAGAACGGTATCTATTGCTTATTGTGTCTTGGGAGTGAGACGGAGAGGCAGAGGAGGGTGAGAGCTAGAGAGAGAGGGAGAGGACGGAGAGAGCTAGAGAAAGAGAGAGGGAGAGATTACGAAAAATGTGTTGATATTGTTTTTCAAAAGTGGAGGAAAAGAATAGGCAGATTAACAGACAGACAGACAGACAGACAAAGACAAAGACAGATGTTATTGTAGTAGTAGTAGCAGTAGTAGTATTGATGATGGTAATGACGACACACATACACACACACACACACATACACACACACACACACACGCACACACAGTAAAAACAAAAACCTTCAATATTTTACAAACTCATTATTGTTCACAAGAAAATATTGCCAACTACTCATTAAGTGATGTGCGTTTGTTCCTTGTTTATAATGCCTTCTTATGGTGCTCTCTCTCTCTCTCTCTCTCTCTCTCTCTCTCTCTCTCTCTCTCTCTCTCTCTCTCTCTCTCTCTCTCTCTCTCTCTCTCTCTCTCTCAACCTTGACAGATCAAATTTGTGAAAAAAACAAGTATAAATCACTGTATCTTATATTTTACAAGCTCGAACCCTTTATAAACACTATGATGAGTTTAATAAGGGATTGTATACGACATTAAGAGGATTCGATTCCACAAATGGTAATAAGGAAGTGGAGTATAAGGTACTGAATCTTGTATCGTAAGAGAGGAGATACGTAGGAGTTTGTGTAAAGTATTAGGGGTAACAATAGGCTTCAATCCCTTACCCAGAGTAAAATATAGGGGATTGGGTCTGACATTAATAGGATCTGATGCTGAAGAGTAATAAGGGAGAATACCAAGTCATGTATTCTTGTTAGTATATATATATATATTCTTTTTTTTATTCTTTTTCTTAATTTTTTGGTGTCGTTTTTTTATTTTATTATAGATTCTTTGTTCGTTCGCTTATTGTTATGTTGCTTATAAAGACTGAATCTCTCTCTCTCTCTCTCTCTCTCTCTCTCTCTCTCTCTCTCTCTCTCTCTCTCTCTCTCTCTCTTCCGTATATTATTATGTTAACTATTTATATTATTTATAGAATGAGCAGAAGGCAAGGAAGAAGAAGAGGAGGAGGACGACGACGACGAGGAGGAGGAGCAGGAGGAAGAGGAGGAGGAAAGAACTGAACAAACAGAAGACATGGAAAGTGGAGGTAATGAGAGAGAGAGAGAGAGAGAGAGAGAGAGAGAGAGAGAGAGAGAGAGAGAGAGAGAGAGAGAGCAGTATTTTAGAGCAAGCAATGAGAAAATAAGACATGTGTAAACAGTAAAAATGCCTCCTCCTCCTCCTCTTCCTCCTCCTCCTCCTCCTCCTCCTCCTCCTCCTCCTCCTCCTCAAATGGTGTCACGCAGAGCAAACAAACAAACATGCATCGTAGTTAGAGAGAAAAGAAACAGACAGACAGACGAAAAGAAATATAGGTATACTCTCTCTCTCTCTCTCTCTCTCTCTCTCTCTCTCTCTCTCTCTCTCTCTCTCTCTCTCTCTCTCTCTCTCTCTCTCTCTCTCTCTCTCTCTCTCTCTCTCTCTCTCTCTCTGTCAGTTTAGGTTGTTAACAGAGCCACCCAGCAGAATATTTCTTGGCTTCAAATGGTAGCTTTTGTAACGTCACCCAAAACACCACCACAACCACCACCACCACCTCTTCCACCACCACCTCCACCACCACCAGTACCAATACCACCTATACCCGCCACCAATCCACCTCCATATTCCAGATCAGCGCACAGTAACCTCCACACACACACACACACACACACATTTTCCACTCTCCCTACTTCACCTCCCACCTCCCTCCTCCCTTTTCTCCCCCCTTTCCCTCCTCGCTTTCCTCATCCCTCTCCCTCCTCCCTCTCTCCTCTCCCTCCGCTCACTCCCCCGCCTCCTCTCTATCAGGCAAGTCTAACAGCAACTATAAATATTTGACAATTAAAGAATTTACGACAAAAGCACGAAACGTTTTGATAATTACAGCAAAGAGAACAAATATTTATCTGAATATAACGTTGTATTCCATAATTTATCAGCCTGGTGCAACATAATTCAGAGAGAGAGAGAGAGAGAGAGAGAGAGAGAGAGAGAGTATTATTTTATATGATGTTTCACGTAAAACAAATCAAGTTAATAGTGGCACGTAGTAATAAAGAAAATACAGAGACAAGGGTTAACTCATTTGATACAGCTTATTCAATGCAAGGACCGCCGTGGGGATGCAATGACTAATACAGCGCAAGGAATACATTTGGAGTTCGGAGTGCGAGGAGGAGGACAAAAAATTCAAAGCACCACGGCAACTTTCAATATCACAGGAGCTCAGGCTGACTGTCGCTTTACCCACGACTTCTGAGGCGGAATTAGTCATCTGCTGGGAAAACTTCAAAGCGGGAGTCAATAACTGAGAAATACGCCAAGATACTCTAGTGAAAATAAGGAAAGGCTGATGCGGTGAGGAAAATAAGATAAATATGCAGCAGAAACGAAGCCAAAACTTAGAAATGAGCAATTTTTGTGGGAAAATTTCAAAGCGAGAGTAAATAATTGAGAAATACGCTAAGATACTCTAGTGAAAATAAGGAAAGGTTGATGCGGTGACGGAAATAAGATAGATATACGGCAGAAACGAAATCAAACCTTAGAAATTAGTCATTTAGTGGAGAAAAGTTCAAAGCGAGAGTCATTACCTAAAAGACATGCTAAGTTAAGCAGGTGAAAATAGGGAAACAGTGAAAGGATGGGAAAATTTAAACTAATTCGCAAAAGAACGTGAGTAAATAAGATGTTTGTGTCACGAAACTAACGAATTGATCATCTACCTTTAATTTTATCCTGTTCTTATTTAGTTTATCATCAAAATCCAAACATACACCTTTACAGTCAATCAAGTCACCATGTATCAGTTCTCCCTATATATTTCTGTGTATCCCGACTTATACAGCACCACATTTGTCTAGTGACGTGGCCTATTGACTTGGATCACTGACACCTGCATGCATTACTCAGACTTCGAACAGGTGTAGGAGCCAATAATTTCCCCTACCCCCGCTACATCATGGCTTACATTTGGTTTTGCTTTATATCATAGGAAAGCACAGACGTTGAGAGATAGGCAGGGTGAATACCATTATTATAGACACTCTGATGACACGAGATCAAGGTGAGATAAAATACAAAGCACATCTGAACACATCACGGTAGAACATGACACACGCACACACACACTAACGTCACAGACCACACGAGGCAAAAAACATAAAAAATAAACTTGACTTTCGTCCCGTACAGGTGAAGCAGGACAAAGAAAACGGTGTGACGTAGAGAGGCATCATCACGCACCCAGAACACAGCTTCCTAACGCCACGTGCCGCCCCTCCGATGTTTACGACAGGTGAAAAGGGGATTAGTGACAGGTGAGAGAGAATAATGTAATAATATAGTTAGTTTGGTTAAATTTTACGGGTTACTGTGTCATCTTCGTCTTTCTTCTTCTTCTTCTTCTTCTTCTTCTTCTTCTTCTACTACTGTCAGCTGATTTTGACGTCATTACCTTGTCGTCGGGTGATTTAGAGAGAGAGAGAGAGAGAGAGAGAGAGAGAGAGAGAGAGAGAGAGAGAGAGAGAGAGAGAGAGAGATTATGAACACTTTGCTGATATGAAAGAAATTATGTTTATTTTGATGTATTGTTGTGAAGTAAAGAAGAAAAGTGTGTGTGTGTATTCTGACACACACACACACACACACACACACACACACACACACACACACACACACACACACACACACACACACACACACACACACACACACACACACACACAACGTCACGCACAAACCATAAATGTCATGTTACAAAGTTGGCGTGACAAACACCATGAATACACACACACACACACACACACACACACACACACACACCAAGAAGTCACCGGGGAAAGGAAGAGAAGGAAGAAAGGGCGACACAAAAACGGTCAACAAAAATACACAAAAATACAAAGGAGGAGGAACTGGGGAGGAAAGAGAAATAACCTGAGGGAGAGAGAGAGAGGGAGAGGGAGAGGGAGCTGGTCACCTGTCGACAACCTCACCTTGCCACAAATTGCCAGTAGGACAAAATTTTTACTGACTGACTTGTAAACACGAGGTGACACGATCCGTCCTCTTCCTCCTCCTCCTCCTCCTCCTCCTCCTCCTCCTCCTCCTCCTCCTCCTCCTTCTCCTACAGCCAGCATTTCTTCCCATTCCTCCTAAATGTTAGTCTTTCATCATTATTTTCCAGCTTAAATCTCTCTCTCTCTCTCTCTCTCTCTCTCTCTCTCTCTCTCTCTCTCTCTCTCTCTGACTTCATTGCCTCAAATAAAGTCGTCTACCGTTCGAAGCCTAAATACAAAGCCTCGAGACAGACAGACAGACAGACAGACAGAGAGAGAGAGAGAGAGAGAAGTATGAGTAAGTATCTTTCGTTAATACACTCACATCAATTTCTCCTCCTCCTTCTCCTCCTCCTCCTCCTCCTCCTCCTCCTCCTCCTCCTCCTCCTCCTCCTCCTCCTCCTCACTGTTGCCACTCTACAAGCACTAAAATTCTACCAGCTAATACCAACTCTGTGTGTGTGTGTGTGTGTGTGTGTGTGTGTGTGTGTACGTCATAATAATCAATCCATGTGTAATATTTGCACAGCCTAAACTCACTTGCACATATTTCTCGGCCATAAAATTAATTCCTGGCGTGCAAATGATTATTGACCTACAAATCGAAAATGTCAACAACGTGTAATATTTGGCTGAACACATCATTCTTTTAAACTCCCCTCTCCTCTCCCCACTCCCCCTGGAACACCCCCTTTTTTTTTTTTTTTTTTTTGTTAGTCGGGAGAATAAAAAGAAATAATTAAATAACTCCTACCCTTCTGTCTCTCCACCCCACTTGAATCTCCCCTCCATTTTTTTTTTTTCTATAAACAGAAGAAGGATGAAAAGTATGAAAATATTCGTCACTCTCTTACAAAAATACGTACTGTATGATAAAAAGAATAAAAAAATTAGTCACAGAAGCAGAAAACGAATAAAATCATAGTCACCCCATTGAAATGAAAAAAATAAATAAAAGATGCACTATTAAAGAATAAAAAAGAATAAAAAGGCTCATTTCTCCCATTAACTTGATATTATAATGTTTCTCTGGGCGTTTAATTAGTGTTATGTTATATTTGGAGGTGTGTGTGTCTGTGTGTGTGTGTGTGTGTGTGTGTGTGTGTGTGTGTGTGTGTGTGTGTGTACCTCATTACGACGAGGAGATGGAAAGATGGAGTCGTCGTGTCCTTAAGTGATGTTTTAGTAGTAGTAGTAGTAGTAGTAGTAGTAGTAGTAGTAGTAGTAGTACCTTTAACAGTAACAATAACAACACAATGTAAATAAACGTAATAATAGTAGCAGTAACAGTAGTAGTAACATCAATAATAATAGTGAATAGTAGTATTAGTAGTAGCAGTAATAAACACACCACCAAACAGCAGGAACATTAATAACAACAGCAACATTATTATTATTGTTAGCAGTAGCAGTAATAGTAGTAGTAGTAGTAGTAGTAGTAGTAGTAGTAGTATCACACCACCACTACCACCACCACTACCACCACAACAACAACAACAACAACAGCAATGACGTAGATAAAGCATAATTTACCTTGTCACTCACACCCCCCGCCTCTTCCTCTGCTACACCTGCCAGTCCTCCCAAGAACACCTGTCCTCCCGCCTATCCATCACCCCGCCCCCTCCCCTCCCCATCCATCAACCCCCCTCTCCCTTCCCCATCCATCACCCCTTCCATCTCCTTCCCCTCCTCCCCATCCATCATCCCCCCATTCCTCTCCCTCCTTCCCTCCCCTCCCGAACCGCCATGCCATTATGATCTTCTCTTGTTTATCTCTCTCTCTCTCTCTCTCTCTCTCTCTCTCTCTCTCTCTCTCTCTCTCTCTCTCTCTCTCTCTCTCTCTCTCTCTCTCTCTCTCTCTCTCTCTCTCTCTCTCTCTCATATTTACACAAGCATCACTTTTCCATATTTTTTTTCATATATTCTATCTAGATAATGTTTTTCCTTGTATTATACTCGCTGAGTGTGTCAACAAACCGGCATTATGCGCTCTGAGTGTGTCAACAAGAGTAGTGTTATGTGTTCTGGGTGCAAATAAAGTTAATGATGTGCTCACCGTGCGAATAAGTGAGCATTATCCTCTCTGAGTGTCAGCGAGGGCGGTGTTATGCTCTCTGAGTGTGTAAATAATACCCCGTGTTATCCTCGGTGAAAGTCAATATTTGATTGCGTCTTTTTAATGCGCCGTCCGGGCCCTGCAGGAGGTGGTTATGCTCGCTGAGTGGTCCTACCAGTAAAATGTATTCTATTTTAACCTAACTTCCAGTGTGACTTTATTCATATACAATTTAATTTAGCATATCTCTTACTGGCTCTAACTTTCAATTTAATGTACACCTAACTTTTTTTCTTCCTTTAACGTATCTTTTCCTTAACCTAAATTGCAATGTACCTTAATTTCCTTGTATACCTAACTTGACTTGGCTAACTTAATATCACATTTACTTAACCTAAATATCGGTAACTTTACGTAACTAATTTTATTTAAACCTTGCTTTAATTAATTTAACTCATGTACGTATCACTTGACTTCATCTTACTTAACCTTACTTAACCTCATCTAACCTCGT
>NC_087188.1:15263734-15283734 GCF_035594125.1 Scylla paramamosain
TTGCATAAACCCTCTCTCTCTCTCTCTCTCTCTCTCTCTCTCTCTCTCTCTCTCTCTCTCTCTCTCTCTCTCTCTCTCTCTCTCTCTCTCTCTCTCTCTCTCTCTCTGCTCACCATTTGTCACCATTAATCACCACCAGCACTACCACCTCCTCCTCCTCCTCCTCCTCCTCCTGCTCCTCCTCCACCACCACCACCAGTACCACACTCCCTCCACTCCTCTCCTCCACCTCTCCACTCCTCTATCCTCCCTGCAGTACAATCTTTCCTTCTCCACCTTGAAAAATCACCACATACGCCCCTCCTCCTCCTCCTCCTCCTCCTCCTCCTCCTCCTCCTCCTCCTCCTCTTCCTCCTCCTCCTCCTCCTCCTCCTCCTCCCTTCATACAGTGTCGCAATAGACGTCAAACGTATATCACTGGCGCAGTTAGAGGAGGAGGAGGAGGAGGAGGAGGAGGAGGAGGAGGAGGAGGAGGAGGAGGAGGAGGAGTAACTTACACAGCCTTTGGAGAAACACTTAATTATGTTTTATTTTCTCTAGTGTAGGAGAGGAGGGATATACATTATTTCTGGGGGGGGGAGAAAGAGAGAGAGGGAGAGGAGGAGGGAGGGATGGAGAAAAGAGGAAACATATAGGGAACTTCATAGGAGGGAGATATGGGCAAGAGGGTGAGGAGGGACGGAGGAAAGACGTGGAGGAAGGAGAGGAAAGGCGTAGAATTAGGAGACAGAGAGTGAGAGAGAGAGAGAGAGAGAGAGAGAGAGAGAGAGAGAGAGAGAGAGAGAGAGAGAGAGAAGAGAAGAGATGAAGAGTGTCGTCTATTATTGGGTGTTGTAGAGAGAGAGAGAGAGAGAGAGAGAGAGAGAGAGTATTTTTCTTTTTGCTTTGATTTTTTTTTTTAGTATGTTTATATATTTTGATTTGTTCGTTTTATTTGTAAGTTTTAAAATTATTATTATTAATATTATTATTGTTGTTGTTGTTATTATTATTATTATTATTAATATTATTATTATTATTATTACTATTATTATTATTATTATTATCATAATCATCATTATTATTATCGTCATTATTATTATTTCTTTTTTTTCTCATTTTTATCCTATTTTTCCTCCTCCTCCTCCTCCTCCTCCTCCTCCTCCTCCTCCTGCTCTTCCCATTCTTTACTTATGTGTACACAAGGAGGGGAAGGGAGAGTATATGAGAAAGAGAGAGAGGGAGGGAGAGAGGGAGAGGGGGAGAGCGAGGGAGAGGGGAAAGGATTGCACAATAAGCATATTAGGCTCCAGACACTTGACAAATGGCTGACTTAATACTGGTCAGTTCCCTCTCCCTCTCTCCCCTCTCCCTCTCACCCTCTCCCTTCAATTTATTTATCTTTAATCATATATTTTTTGACCCCTGATGATTTTTGCATTTTCTCACCCTCCCCTTTCACCCTCCGTTCCGTTTTCCCTCCCCTCTCTTTCTCTCTCCCTCTCCCTCTCCCTCTCTCTCCCTTAGGGACGGCCACGGGGGGTATTCAAATGGGGTCAGCCCTAAAATTGGCCATATTTCAGAAGGGAAATCTTGTATGGTGTAATTTTCTCCGTCATATTTCACCGCGATTTATCTGTGACCCGAGCGGAGGGCGTCAATATTTTAGCCGCCGGCCATAACGCGGGGCAAGTTATGAGAGCGGTGTTTTATCGACAGGGTGAGCGAGGGAGCGGCGCACATCCCTCCTCTCCGGTGGCTGCAGCGAGACTGATGCTCTGACAACACGTGACCCCTTCCACAGTGAGCGAGAGAGTGTAAGAGGGAGAGAAACGAGGTAGGTGGTGCATCTTTGTGGAAATTTTTGCCTTGACTCTCTCTCTCTCTCTCTCTCTCTCTCTCTCTCTCTCTCTCTCTCTCTCTCTCTCTCTCTCTCTCTCTCTCTCTCTCTCTCTCTCTCGTTCTTTTTCAGTTTAATTTTTTTTTTAATGGTGTTTTTATGATGTTCAAGATTTTAAAGAACGTTGTTTACCTTTTATTTTTTACTGTACATGTCTTTTTCAGCCAAATTTCCAGTGTGCTTTTGTTTTTTAAAGGTGTTTTCAAGGAATTAAAGGGTTAAAAGTGCATTGTTTAACTTCCTATTCTTCCTGTCTTTTTTTTTCTTTTCTTTTCTTTTTTTTTTTTCAGTATCTATTTACGTATAATTTTTTCTGTGATTTTCGGTATTTCTTAGAATTCTGGAATGTGTTTATGGTTGTTTTACGGTGTTAGGAATCTGAAGTAACATTTTTCTATTTTTCATTCTATTCTTCCTCCTCCTTTGTAGCTACACACATACATACATACTCGTATTTTTAACAATTGTTGGTGTTCTTCGAATTTCAAGAGGATATATCAACGTGTTTCAGAGTAATAGCTTCAGAATATCCAAGTTCATCCTCTTTCTTCCTCCTCTTTCCTCTTCCTCTTCCTCCTCCTCTTATTCTTCCTCTTGTTTTCTCGTTTTTTTTCAGATATAGTTACTGAATTTTAGTTTTCTAAGGGTATTTCAGGGTGTAGAAAGCCTCAAGATAGCCTAGATCATCCTCTCTCTTCCTCCTCATCCTCCTCCTTCTCTTCCTCCTCCTCTTCCTCCTCTCCTCGTGTGAATAAGGAAGCGAGGCGAGGGAGAAATATGAAAGGTGTCCCCCCCAAGTAGCTTCCATGATGGCAGTAGTTTGTTTACCTCGACTGAAACCTCATTGCATTTTTTTTTCTTCTTTTTTTCTCATTTTTCCTGCACGACTAACGCCACGCGGGTGATGGAGGGAAGTTGAGGTCTTAATATGGCTTTCCCCTCCACTTTTTCCCTCCGTACCTCCTTCAGTTTCCTCCAGTTTCCTTCAGTCACTCTCTCTCTCTCTCTCTTCTTCTCTCTCTCAGTCTCTCTGTTCTTCCTTCGTTCAAAGTTGTAGTTCATTTTTCATTTTTTTTTTCCTTTCTTGCCTTCTACTTTCCTGCATCTCCACTTCATCTTCCCTCCATGTTCCCTCCTCTCCCAAAACTTCCACCTCGTACCTTCCCTCCACCCATGTTTCCTCCATCCCTCCATCCCTCCATCTCTCCCCTTCACGTCCCGCCCATCCTGTGCAAGCGCCACGTTTCCTCCATCTCTCTTCCCTCCTTGCTCTCCCTCCACCCATCCTTCCACGTCCCTCCCCTCCACCTTCCCTCCACGGCCACAAAACACCTCTCCTCAGCCTCATTTTTCCTCCGCTCACCTCTAGCGCGGGAAAAGCAGCTCTGAAGCGTCTGATATTCCTACATTTCCAGTCATTTTTCTTCCTCTTCCCTCCCTTCCCTCCCCTCCCCAGTCCCTCCCAGGCGAGCCCAGTCCCTCCTCCACCCTCTCAGTCCCTCCTGAGTCCCTCCGCCCCCTCCTCCACGCCAGAGAACCAATATGGAGGGCTTCATTGCTGATAAATCGCCTCCATTTGAGAAGGTGTCGGACGAATAAGTCACCTCTTTCACGGGAGGTCGGAGGTGGGAGGTGCGCCACGCATTTCTCTCTCTCTCTCTCTCTCTCTCTCTCTCTCTCTCTCTCTCTCTCTCTCTCTCTCTCTCTCTCTCTCTCTCTCTCGTTTCTTTCTCAAACTGGTTCACTCTCTCTTTCTACGTCAGGTTTGTGCTCTCTCTCTCTCTCTCTCTCTCTCTCTCTCTCTCTCTCTCTCTCTCTCTCTCTCTCTCTCTCTCTCTCTCTCTCTCTCTCTCTCTCTCTCTCTCTCTCGCTCTCGCTCTCTCGCTCTCTCGCTCGCTCTCTCGCCATAAACGAGCATTGGAGCCTCTCTCTCACTTGCTCACTGAGATAGTTTCTCGTTTTAGGGGACAGACACACACACACACACACAGAGAGAGAGAGAGAGAGAGAGAGAGAGAGAGCGCATGAAAAATACCCGCACTTTCCTTCCTTTCTCCCTTTCCACCTCTACCATCCATTCCACATCCTCTCTCCCTTCCTCCCTCCCTCCCTCCCTTCTCTCCTTTCTTCCTTTCATCCTTCCTTCCTTCCTTCACTTTTCCCTCTCATTTTCCCTTTTATTCCTTCTATACTTCACTCCCTTTCTCTCCCTTTCACTCTAAATAACTTGTTCCTCCCTTATTTCCTATCTTATACCTACCTTTTTTTTCATTCACCCTGACACCCTTCCTTCACACTCTCCCTTTTTTTCTCCATGGTCACCCTGTAAATATTTTTTTTATTCACGCTTTTAATCATTTCTTCGTTCATTTCCGTCTCCCTTATTCCTATTTCTTATCTTTCGTATGCCGTATCTCCCTTCTTTCGTTCACACAACTTATCACTTTTCCCCCTCTCTTCTTCCCTTTCCATCTCTCTTTTCCTTAACCTTCCTACCCCTCTCTTACTCCCTTAGTCTAAACTAAAACCAAACCCTTCTCTATCTCCCTTTCCTTAGCTCCCCTTTACCCTCCCTTACTCCTTCCTTAGACTCCAAGCTGACCCTCCCCCATCTATCACCACCATCACATCATCACCCATCACCCCATCACCGCCACCCATGTTCCCTCAGCCTCACGCCGCCCTTGGTAGACTGACGGCGTGCTTAGTAGACCGTGGGCGCCGCTAAGCATTCCGGACAGACCCGCCGGTATCCGAAATCGATACACCGCCCCACCTGAGACCGATCTTATCCGTTCGGTCCCCAAGACGGCACTTCGTTGTCCACAGTGCCAATACACGTTGTTCTGGATCTTGTTTTTACCGGCCCGCCTCTGGTTGGGTTGGGGGAGAGGGATGGGGGACGGTGTGGGAGGAGAGGGAGAGGGAGGGGACGCAACGAAAGGGAATGGGAGAGATGCGAAAGGAGTTTGAGAGATGATACTGTGGTGAGTTATTTTTTTCACTGTTTTGGGTGAGTGGGAGTCCGAGTGGTTGGAGGCGAGGGAGACAGGGAAGAAAGAGAGCGGTTTTGGGAGATGACATTGTGGGTGAGAGATTGTGTGTGTGTGTGTGTGTGTGTGTGTTTTGAGTGAGAGTGAGGGAGAGCCAGGGAGAGGTGTGAGATGATACTATGGGAGAGCTTTTTGGGGTGTTACGGGTGAGAGAAGGGAGTGTAAGTGAGAGTTCGTGGAGAGACGTATGAGAGTGTGAGAAAGGGGGAGAGTGAGAGAAGGGAGAGGTGCGAGGATGAAGAGCCAGCTGGGAGAGTAAAAAGGACAACATTCAAACGATGTGTCAAGAAGAATGAGGGAGAGTGAATTGAAGGAGTGAGGGTGAGAATGTACAAAGATGAGGAGTGAATTGAAGGAGTGAGGGAGAGGGAGGGAGAGGGGCTGGGAGAGAATAAGGATGAGGATGAATTGGAGTAAGGGAGGTGATGGGAAGGAAAGCGAGAGTAGAAGGGTACGAGGGAGAGAGAGAGAGAGAGAGAGAGAGAGAGAGAGAGAGAGAGAGAGAGAGAGAGAGATTGACTCTAAGGTCCAAAGGTCATGAAAGATAATGATCACTACCTTAACACACACACACACACACACACACACACACACACACACACACACACACACACACACACACACACACACACACACACACACACATCACCGTCCCCTCTCCGCAACACACACCGGCTGTTAAAAAATCAACAAGCACACACACACACACACACACACACACACACACACACACACACACACACACACACACACACACACACACACACACACACGAGAAATGTATCGTAACCACACACTGCGCTCCCTTCCTAACTTAACCGCTCCCTTTCCTAACTTAACCCGCACACACGGGCCATAAATGTTTATAATAACGACATTTAAGAATTAATAAATGTACGCCATTAGTCACACAAGTAATGTGGACCTAAAGAAAACGTGAACTTACCTGCCGAAACACCAAAAGACCTCAAACCCAATGCGGGAATGAAAGAGTGCCAACCTTAAGGACTGGTGTGGTGTAGCCCTGTCCTGGCCCGAGTCTCATTATACTATACGTCATTTGGTATTGGTGGTGGCTGTTTTTCGCCAGGATTATATAGCATTATGCTCCCCCCGGCAGAGCAAGTAATGAAAGGCGAGCGGGGGAACATAGAGATTACCTGGGCGTGAAATAAAGGTGATTCTTCAGTTTGTTTATTGACTAGGGTGAGGTAAGGTGAGGGAAGGGGAGGGAAGGGGAGGGTGGGGTTGTGGGAGGTATTTTGTGGGGAGTTTAGAGGTAGAGGAAGATGTTTCTAGTCCTCTTTCACTTGTACTGTTGCTTCTGTGTGTGTGTGTGTGTGTGTGTGTGTGTGTGTGTGTGTGTGTGTGTGTGTGTGTGTGTGTGTGTGTGTGTGTGCTGTTATTTTTATTATTATTTTTCTCTTTTCTTCGTCATCGTCTTCTCTCCTCTTCTTCTTCTTCTTCTTCTTCTTCTTCTTCTTCTTCTTCTTCTTCTTCTTCTTCTTCTTCTTCTTCTTCTTCTTCTTCTTCTTCTCCTAGTACTTTCTTTATAACCTCAACATCACAAACATTTCACAAACCACCACCACCACCACCACCCTCCCGCCATTAATCCCGCCACTCTGACAGCTGCCTTTCTTCCCCTCCCTTCCCCTCTCTCTTCCCAACCCACACTCACAAACACACACACACAAAGATACTATCGTTTTTACTATGACATATTTCACTCACTCTCTCATGATATTCACAAGACACACCTGACATGCTTACTTAGGGCGCCCACACCACCTCATTAGGGCCAGTTTTCACCCTTACGCCCCTTATACCTAAAGACCAAACTCCCTTACATCTCCTTCAGTCTCGTTAGGGTATGATAGACTAGGATTTTGAGTGCTATTGTAAGGTTAAGTTAGGTTTATTTTGGTCTGGTTTTTTTTTTAATGCAATTTTAGCGATCACAAGGGTAAAAGTAATGCTCTCGAGTGGTTGACAGCCGACAGTGTGTGTGTGTGTGTGTGTGTGTGTGTGTGTGTGTGTGTGTGTGTGTGTGTGTGTGTGTGTGTGTGTTTTCTCAGCCTTTCGTTCTCCTCCTTGTCATTTTTTCTCGTTCTTATTTCCTTGTTGTTGTTGCTCGTGTTGTTTTTGTTGTTGTTGTTGTTGTTGTTGTTGTTGTTGTTGTTGTTGTTGTTCTTCTTCTTCTTCTTCTTCTTCTTCTTCTTCTTATTATTATTATTATTATTATTATTATTATTATTATTATTATTACTATTATTCCTCCTCCTCCTCCTCCTTATCGTAGTTGGAGGTCGTGATGGTGAGTAATCCAGTTGATAAGAGTGACCTCCTCCTCCTCCTCCTCCTCCTCCTCCTCTCTTCTTCTTCTTCTTCTTCTTCTTCTTCTTCTTCTTCTTCTTCTTCTTCTTCTTCTTCTTCTTCTTCTTCTTCTTCTTCTTCTTCTTCTTCTTCTTCTTCTTCTTCTTCTTCTTCTACAGACTCCATGCACACCTCTCCTGCCTCTTCTTCCCTCTTCCTCCTCCTCCTCCTCCTCCTCCTCTTCCTGCGCAGGGGCGGAGGGCACAGCAGTGAGAGTGAGTGAGAGTGAGGGGAAGAGTGAGAGAGTGAGAGAGAAAACACGTGTCTGAGGTAATAAATACAAAGTAGAGCAGTTTGGTCTTCCTCTCTCTCTCTCTCTCTCTCTCTCTCTCTCTCTCTCTCTCTCTCTCTCTCTCTCTCTCTCTCTCTCTCTCTCTCTCTCTCTCTCTCTCTCTCTCTCTCTCTCTCTCTCTAGGGATGTGTAAATATATATTGGCATCTTTCAACGCTCTTCACTCTTCCTCTTTCTCTCTCTCTCTTTTTCTCTCTTTCTCTCCCTCTTTCTCCTTTCCTCTCTTCTTCCTTCCTTTAATCTTTCCACCACTTTCTATATTATTTACTTCTTTTCTTAGCAATAATTCTTCTTTCATTCTTCTTGTTCTTCTTTCCATTCCTCTTCCCTTTCCATTTGATCTCTCCTATTTCTCCATTTATACCTCCCTCTTCCTCTCCCCTTCATTTCCATTCTCTCCTCCTGTCTATTGCTTACTTACCTCCATCTCTCCTCTCCTCCTATGCGCAATTCTCGTCTCTTTCCTCCCTCTCCATTTGGCACATTTTTCCCTCTAACCCGTGTGAGAGTAAGAGAGAGAGACGGGGAGGGAGAGAGAGAGAGAGAGAGGGAGAGAATGTGTCTTTACCAATAATCGGTTCTTCACATGCAAAACCACATCATAAAACTTCTATTCCTTCACCAGGTAAACTATTTCGTCTTTTTTTCCCTCTGTTTCTCTCCCCTGAACACTTTTTTCCCACTTTTTTCCCCCTCAGAATCCTAGCGTGTATTTTTTCTGGCCCCCTTTTTTTTTTTTTTTTCCTCTCTCACCAAGCGTATTATTTTACACCTTCATATATTTTTTTTCCTTCGCCAATTGTCTCGAGCGCTGTGTATTTTTGGGGCCTCGCTCTTGTGGGATTTTGCAAGAGTGTGTGGCGCCTGTTGCGAGTTTGAATAGTCTCCCCTGTGAGGGTTATGGCTCCGTTTTCTGTTATGCGACGACCTGAGCAGGGGACCCACGGACACTCTCTCTTCCTCTCTCTCTCTCTCTCTCTCTCTCTCTCTCTCTCTCTCTCTCTCTCTCTCTCTCTCTCTCTCTCGAATCTTTTTTTCGTCCTCTTCTGCTTGTTTGGCTGCTCTCTCTCTCTCTCTCTCTCTCTCTCTCTCTCTCTCTCTCTCTCTCTCTCTCTCTCTCTCTCTCTCTCTCTCTCTCTCTCTCTCTCTCGTGTAAATCATAAGAAGGTTTTTTTCAACTCAATCTTTACATATTTTACTCACTAATCATTATAAGAGAGAGAGAGAGAGAGAGAGAGAGAGAGAGAGAGAGAGAGAGAGAGAGAGAGTTTAAATAGAAATCAAAATTTGTATACCTCGTGTGCATATTATATAGCGCAAAAATATAAATAAATAGATTAATAAACCAATAAATAAGCAAATAAATAAATAAATAAAAACAAAAATGTTAAACAGAAAGCAAGTCTGAACCGTAAACTAAAAATCATTGAACATTTTTTTTTTATTTATATGAACACAAACGACATACATTGATACATATTTGAGTGAAAATAATAGAAAAAAAAAATGAAGAAGAAAGGAACTATTTATTGCACGTCTAAATCATAATAAAGTCTCTAATAAGTGAACATATTTTCTTGAAGTCACAGGTTAATTTAAAAACGATACGCATTTCTGAACATTCGTAAATAATTGACGGAGGGAAACAACAGAAAAACGAAAATAAAACCCGCTTCTAAATCATGATAAAATCTCTAATAACTGGACATATTTTCTTCAAGTCACGCGCACATTTGAAAATAAACGCCATGGATTTCTGAAGATTAATATATTTCGTGGAGTGAAAATAAGCTATAGGAAAAAAAAAGAAAAAAGTGTCATTTAAATCATAATAAAGTGTCTAATAAGTGGAGGTATTTTCTCTACGTCACACGCGCATTTCAGAATAAACGACATGCATTTCTGAATATTCCTATAAATTTAGTGGTGTAAAATTCATAAAAAAAAAAAAAAAAATAGGAGGTGGCTCGCGTGTAAATCGTAATAAAATACTAATAACAGGACATATTTTCGTTAAATCTCGTATATTTCGGAATAAACGACTTGCATTTCCAAATATTTAATGCAGAGAAAAGAAAAAGAATTAAAAAAAGAGAAACAAGGCTATTTACTTTGCGTCTAAATCTTAATAACTCCAAATCAGTGACCATTTCTTCTCTGAACAACCTTTTGTATCTTCACTAAGTAAATATATTAATAGAACCAAGACGAAAAGGAAAGATATGAAAGTTATAAGTACCTATCATGTATTTAAATGCGTATAAACTTTAATCATTTCAAATCAATGATCATTTTTCTTCTGAATAACTTTTTGTACCTTCAGTACATATCTAAGTGAGAAAGAAGTAAGAAATATGAGTTAAAACTACTTACCATGTATTTTAATGCGTCTGAATCTTAACAACTTCAAATCACTGACCATTTCACGCCTTCACTAAATAAATATCAAAGTAAAACCAAGAAAAAGTAAGAAATAAGAGAGTTAAATGTACTTAGACATCTACATCACAATACACGCCAGAACCTTCGAACTACACACCACTTGAACGCCTCGACGCTCAAAAGGGAATAAAGAAAACAATTTATTTCCAACACAAACCAACTGGCTTGCTCTGGAAATGGTCTACCTTCGTGTTACCTGCGATTTTTGGTGGCGGTTCATACCTTAATTAGTAACGTGAATGTGGCAGCACCGAAAAGTATTTGCAGTCACGCTTATAAACCTCAAATTGTGTGTGTGTGGGGAGGAATGGGGTGGTGAGTGTGTGTGTGTGTGTGTGTGTGTGTGTGTGTGAAGAAGTTGAAGGAGTGTTATAGAGAAGGAAACGGAAGAGAAAGGAAACAGAGTAAAGGATGCAGGAGAGAATGAAAGAAAACCCTTATTGAGTTAGAGAATTAAAGGAAGAGAAAGGAAGGAAGGAGAGAAAAGGAGAGAATGTAGAAGAAAATTATATAAAAACCTGTTGAATTAAACTATTAAAGAATTAAAGGAAGAGGAAGGAAGGAAGAGAATGTAGGAAGAAAAAGAACCAAACCTTGTTGAGTTGCAGAAAAATGGGAAGGAGGGAGAGGGAAGGAGAAGAAGGAGAAGGAGGAGGAAGGGAGAGAAATGGAGGGTAACAGAGGAGATGATGAAGAAGGAGGAGGAAAGCACAGGAGACAGATAGATGATGGAGAGAAGGGAGAGAAAACTTGACGAAGACGGAGGAGATGGATGGAGGAAAGGAGGAAGCCGTAAGGTTACTGGAGGTGAGGAGAGAGAGGAGGAAATGGAGGAGAAAGAGGAGGAGGAGGAAGAAGAGGAGGAGGAGGAGGAGCGTGACAGTGAGTGATGAGGGGAGAGTGAGTAAGAGAGAAGTGAGAGGAGAGAGACAGATAAGAGTAGTGAACTGTGAGTTATGAAGATGATAACTTAATCTTTTATTATCAACCTAACTTAACCTAATTCACACACACACACACACACACACACACACACACACACACACACACACACACACACACACACACACACACACACACACACACACCAACTAGAAACGCAACCCATACCAGAGAGAGAGAGAGAGAGAGAGAGAGAGAGAGAGAGAGAGAGAGAGAGAGAGAGAGAGAGAGAGAGAGAGGGATAATGGCACCATCGTTTTCACTAATTAGTCTCTATTAACACATCCTCGTCCTTAAAGCCAAAATACTTCTATCAATTTCACTGATCAAGCTTCCATCTCACAGGAAAGAGAGAGAGAAAGGAAGAGAAAAAAGAGAGAGGGAGAGAAAGAGACATGAGAGAGAGAGAGAGAGAGAGAGAGAGAGAGAGAGAGAGAGAGAGAGAGAGAGAGAGAGAGAGAGAGAGAGAGAGAGAGAGAGAGAGAGAAACTGAAAGCGAAAAGGAGAAAAAGATAGAGAGGAAGGGAGAAAGGATGAGACAAAGGGAGGAAGAAAACTGAAGATAGAAGGGAGATAAAGAGAAAAGGAGAAAGAAACTGAGGTAGAAGCGAAGGGGTGAGAAAAACCGATATAGAAGAGAGAGAGAGAGAGAGAGAGAGAGAGAGAGAGAGAGAGAGAGAGAGAGAGAGAGAGAGAGAGAGAGAGAGAGAGAGAGAGAAGGAGAAGGGGAGAAAGAGAGACATGAAAAGTAAAACGGAGAGAAATTAAGAACGAAGAGAGGGAGAGAGAAACTGAGGGAGAAGCCAAAGGGAGAAAAAAAATTGGTGGAGATGAAAAGGAGATAAAACGCGTGTGGGGATGAAGAGGTGCGAAGGGAGGGACATGAAAAGGCACTGAAGGGAAAGGTGGAGGGATGGAGGGGTGGAGGGGTGGAGGGCAAGAGACATTTATCATCGTCACAGGTTTGGATTTGATGGTGTGTGTGTTGTGACGTGTGACATTAATGGGAGGAGTACCAGTCTTCCCTCCTCCTCCTCCTCCTCCTCCTCCTCCTCATCTTCCTTCCTTTTTTACTGATCATTTTCGTCTCCACTTTTCCTTTCCTTCCTTCTCATTTACTTCTCATTCTTTCTTCTTCCTTCTCTTCTTCCTTTGTCTCTTTCTCTGATTATTAGCTCTCTCTTCCCGTTCTTCATATTTTTATCGTTCTCTCCTCTTCCTCTTCTTCCTTCTTTATTGATTATTCTCTCCTATTCCTCTTCCTTCTTCATTTCTGATAATTTTTTCCTCTTCCTTTTCTCCCCTCTTTTTTTCTAATGATCTCTCTCTCTCTCTCTCTCTCTCTCTCTCTCTCTCTCTCTCTCTCTCTCTCTCTCTCTCTCTCTCTCTCTCTCTCTCTCTCTCTCTCTCTCTCTCTCTCTCTCTGTCTCTGTCTCTCTCTCTCTCTCTGTCTCTCTCTCTCTCTCTCTCTCTCTCTCTCTCTCTCTCTCTCTCTCTCTCTCTCTCTCTCTCTCTCTCTCTCTCTCTCTCTCTCTCTCTCTCTCTCTCTCTCTCTCTCTCTGCTTCATTACGTCACCCTTTCCATTTTCTGTTCAAGTGAGGTGACAAGGTTTTATATCATTAACTTCCTATTGACTTACCTGATGCTCAGACGAACACCTGAGTTTACTTGAGTTTACCCTCCCATTTACCTTCCCTTTGATTCCTCCGTCAAAGGAAACTGGAGAGAGGAAGAGAAAAAAAAAACCTGAGATTTATTTTTTTTTCTTTTTCGTCTGTCTTTTTTTTATTCGTTCTGTACTTTTTCTCTTTTCTCTTTTCTTGTTTTTCGTTTTCTTTATATTTGAATTTGTGTTTCTTTGTCAGTGGGGGTGAGAGAATGAAGTGATTCCTCTATCTCTAATTCTCTCTCTCTCTCTCTCTCTCTCTCTCTCTCTCTCTCTCTCTCTCTCTCTCTCTCTCTCTCTCTCTCTCTCTCTCTCTCTCTCTCTCTCTCTCTCTCTCTCTCTCTCTCTCTCTCTCTCTCTCTCTCTCTCTCTCTCTCTCTCTCTCTCTCTCTCTCTCTCTCTCTCTCTCTCTCTCTCTCTCTCTCTCTCTCTCTCTCTCTCTCTCTCTCTCTCTCTCTCTCACATATCTTCTTAGAAACAGCAAGAACAATTTGTAATACCGAGAGAGAGAGAGAGAGAGAGAGAGAGAGAGAGAGAGAGAGAGAGAGAGAGAGAGAGAGAGGTTAGAGGTCACACCAGTAATGACCTCGGCACAACATTACGACAACACCGACTTGCAAATGTTCCACGTGTAATTTTGCGAACACCTGCCTGACGATGGCTAATTAGGTCGTTACCTGGATATTCGAGGAGGAGGAGGAGGAGGAGAAGGAAGAGGAGGAAGAGGAGGAGGAGGAAGAGGTAGAGGAGGTGGTGTCTTTATGGGAAGTTGATGTATACTGGTGGAATCTTAATCCATTTACTCTCTCTCTCTCTCTCTCTCTCTCTCTCTCTCTCTCTCTCTCTCTCTCTCTCTCTCTCTCTCTCTCTCTCTCTCTCTCTCTCTCTCTCTCTCTCTCTCTCTCTCTCTCTCTCTCTCTCTCTCTGGCTCTGGCTCTGGCTCTGGCACTCGCTAAGCTTAATTCTATCATGCACAAAGAGGAACACACACACACACACACACACACACACACACACACACACACACACACACACACACACACACACACACACACACACACACACACACACACTCCCACCTCCCCTTCCTCTTCCCCCTCACTCCCTCCCTTCCCCCCACACACAGACCACAAGAGCCAGCGTGCGCCAGCCATTACAGATTCTCTCAAACAAGTGCCAGGAACAAGTGGTAAGGAGTGGCGGGTCTCTTGTGCCTCCCAGTGACTCCCAGTTGATCGTCTCAGCGCAGTCTCCTCTAGAGCGCCTAAATTACTCCATAACTCCTCGCTAATGGGCGGGTTAGTGTGAGAGAGTCTGGGAGGGTCTGGCTCTTACGCCCTTTGATTCTGGGAGAGCGAGAGAGAGCGGGGAGAGGGTGGGGAGATGGGAGACTGTAAAAGGCTGATGTTAGATGTGGTATAAGTTTTTTTTTTTTCAGTTTTTGGGATTTGACTGTGGTTTGGATGGGTGTTTTGGGTTGGCAGAGAGAGAGAGAGAGAGAGAGAGAGAGAGAGAGAGAGAGAGAGAGAGAGAGAGAGAGTGGGGCGGGGAGATGGAAGGAGGGAGAGAAGCGTTGGAGAACCGAAGTGTCCTCTCAGTGGCAGGAATGAAGGAAGGAGGATCAGGAGAAGCTCGTGAAAAGGAGGAGGAGGAGGAGGAGGAGGAGAGGTTGAAAGGGAGACTGCTATGTAAGACTGGGAGAGTAGTGGATATAAGAGTGTAAGATGAGAGGTGATGTGTGAGAGGGGAGGGAGATTAGATGAAATGGGGAGTGAAAGTGCCATATCAAGAGAGAGAGAGAGAGAGAGAGAGAGAGAGAGAGAGAGAGAGAGAGAGAGAGAGAGAGGTGGAAGGGAGAGAAACTATACTAACAACTATTACAATCATTATCATTTCTTCCACCACCACCACCACCACCACCACCACCACCACCCAAAAAAATCCGCTAAAAAAAACGGGTATATCCGAATGATTTTAGCGGCTTTAAAAGTATTCAGAGGTGTGTTTCTGCGGGTGTAGCGACCAGAACAAGGCAGGCTGGAGGGGAGGCCGCCGCGACCTGCCCAGGGGATGATTAATGCAGGGCGCTAGCGGACCTGCCTCCCCCTCCTCCTGGCCTCCAAACCTGGCCCCCCCTCTAACCTCCCCCTTTCAACCTAGGTAATGTTAACAGGTCGAGGTCCCGTGTTGATGATCCCCCCACATTGCCTGCCAACCTCCTCCTCCTCCTCCTCCTCCTCCTCCTCCTCCTCCTCCTCCTCCTCCTCCTCCTCCTCCTCCTCCTCCTGCTGCTGCTTCTATCCTCCATCCTACCTGTCCACGCCTCCCACGTCCTGCATTGTGTCTTCTTTTGACCTTCTGTGTGTGTGTGTGTGTGTGTGTGTGTGTGTGTGTGTGTGTGTGTGTGTGTGTGTGTGTGTGTGTGTGTGTGTGTGCGCGTGTGTGTGCGCGTGTGCGTCTGCCTGACCTGCTTACCTGGCCTGCTTTTATGACCTGCTTACACCTGTTTTAGTAATAGTACTACTACTACTACTACTACTACTACTACTACTACTACTACTACTACTACTACTACTGCTGCTGGTATTCTGCTGCTAATTCTTATAGTGCTTCCTATCCTCCTCCTCCTCCTCCTCCTCCTCCTCCTCCTCCTCTTCCTCCTCCTCCTCCTCCTCCTCCTCCTCCTCCTCCTCCTCCTCCTCCTCCTCCTCCTCCTCCTCCTCCTCCTCCTCCTCCCCTCGCTGACCTACACGAGTCGATACCTTAATACTTGTTTATTACTTGTGGTCTTTAATTAACCATCAATATCATCAGGTAGAATCAATTAACCTGAGCAAACACCTTCATTTCAAGAGGGAGGAGGAGGAAGAGGAGAAAGAGAAAGAGGAAGAGGAAGAGGAGCACCCTTATCATAGCGGCTACCATTAATAATGTCATTAGCTTGTTATTAATGCGATGACGGTGTTATAATGACTCGCTTTAATTACTTGGGGAGAAATATTAGCCTTCTGCCATTTTTTTATTTTTATTTATTTTTTTTCAGTTTTATTCTCTCCCTTCTTCAGTTTTTCATGTCAGTCTTTATTTTCTTCATTTCTCTCATTTTGTTTCGTTCGATTTTGCTTTGGTGAGTATTTTTTTCTGTTTGTTTGTTTGTTTGTTTATCTTCTTCCTTCCTTTCTTCATTTTGGCCTTTTTTCAGTTTTATTTCGTTTCGTATGTGCTTATGTATTTTTTTTTATTTTACTGTAGATTTCTTTGTATTTTTTTCATAATTCTTCCTTCGTCTTCTTACTTCTTGGACAGAATAATTTATATCAGAGAGTATAAGGACTTGTAAATATTCTTCCTTTGTCTTCTTTTATGCTCCTCCTCCTCCTCCTCCTCCTCCTCCTCCTCCTCCTCCTCCTCCTCCAGCACGTCCCACCAGTAAGTTGTCATCAATAAGTTTCATCGAGTAATTCTTCCCCACAGAATTTACAACCTTACGATTTACGTGGCTCGTTCCTCGTAACTTGGCGGGGAAGAGTAATTCTGGGAGGGGCCGCTTCATGATGGAGGAGGAGGAGGAGGAGAAAGAGGAGGAGGAGAAGGAGGAGGTAGTGGTGGTGGTGGGTGATGGCAAGGGAAGTTATTAAATCAATTGTTTAGTTGTGTGTTTGTGTGTGTGTATGTGTGTGGTGGTGGTGGTGGTAGTAGTAGTAGTAGTAGTAGTAGTAGTAGTAGTAGTAGTAGTAGTAGTAGTGTTGTATGCTTCTCTTTCCCATTTCTTCAACTTTTCCTTCTCTCTTCCTTTTTTTATCCTTCCTTCCTCAATATTCCATTATTTTTCTCTTCACTTTCCACCTCCCTCTCCTTTTTTCCTTCAAACCCTCCCTCCCTCCATCCCTTCCTTCTTTCACTCCTGTTCTTTCCTCCCTCCCTCCTTCCCTCCCTCCCTCCACTGAAGAATGACTCTGAAGGAGGTTTTTCTCTCCAAACAGAGTCTCACAAATCAGATCATTGCTGTAACTCAGACCACAGTGGCCAAAGGGAGAGGGAGGGAGAGGAGGGAGGATGGGGAGGGAGAGCTGGGAGAGTGATGGAGGAAGGGAGGAAGAGATAGGAGAGAGGAGTGATGGAGTTAGGGAGGGAGAGTGGAAGAAAGTTAGTGAGGGAGAGAAGAAGTGGGATAGGAGAAAGAAATAGGAGAAAGAGATGGGATGAAGAAAGGAAAGAGAAATGAAAGGTTAAGTTAGTTATTTCTTTCACTTCTATCTTCTTACTTCCTTCCTTCGCTATTCCTTCTCCCTTATTCCTTACTTTACTTTCTTCCTACCTCCACTCCTCCTCCTCCTCCTCCCACCAGAAGGCGCGGAGAGAAAAATTTCCTCCAGATGAGCTCCTCCGTTTCCTCCAAGAAGGATTTCCTACCATTCACGAGTCTCCTCCTACTCCTCCTTCTCCTCTCTTCCTCCTCCTCCTCCTCCTCCTCCTCCTCCTCCTCCTCCTCCTCCTCCTCCTCCTCCTCGTGTAAATTGGAAATCCTTCTCTCTCAACTCGTAAACGTAAATAATGGGATGTCTTTTTTTTTTCTCTCTCTCTCTCTTTATTCTCTTTCTCTTTCTCTTTATTTTATCTTAGTTTTTTTCCTTCCTCTTTTTTATGGAAGATTTTTGTTTTTCTTCTTTATTTTTTTCTTTTTTCTTATTATCAGTTTTGCTGTTATCGTTGTTGTTGTTATTATTATTTATTTATTTATTTACGTGTTTTCTCCGTCTGTTCACTTCTTTTCTTCTTTTTTTTTCTTCTACTTCCTCCTCCTCCTCCTCCTCCTCCTCCTCCTCCTCCTCCTCCTCCTCCTCCTCCTCCTCCTTCTTCTCCTACCCTTCCTCCTCCTTCTTCTCCTCCACCTACTTCTTCTAGTGTATTTCGTGTTGTAAAAACCATTCTCTTTCCCTACCAACCCTCCTCCTCCTCCTCCTCCTCCTCCTCCTCCTCCTCCTCCTCCTCCTCCTCCTCCTCCTCCTCTCCCCGGAAGATGTATGAGCCTCCCTGTTTCTCCCCGACATCCGTTTATCGCCAACAATTAAGTGAAGCTGCAGGCCGCTCCCTCCCCATTTGTCCTGCCTCGGATCACGCCGCCTCTCCCCTCTCCCTGCCTCTCCCTTGCTTCTACGAGCCTCTCCCTGTGTCTCCCTGCCTCTCTCTTACCCTCCCTTCCTCTCCTTTATAATACTTTTCCCTCCCTTTCACTATTCTACCTCTTCTTTCTTTTCTTTTCTCTCTCCCCGCCTCTCCCTGTCTCCCTCCCTATTTCTTCTTTCTCCTTTCTTATGTTTTTGTCTTCCTTTCACTCTCACAAGCTCTCTCTCTCGCTCTCCTTGCCTCTCCCTGCCACTCTCTTCCATCTCTCACTCTCCTTTTCACCATCTTTTTCTCCTCTTCTTTTCTCTTTTCATCCTTTCTCTTCATTTTCCTACTTCTGTTATCTTATTATTTTCTTTTTTTATTTACTCTTCTCATCTCGCTGCTATCTCCTCCTCGTCTTCATCCTCCTCCTCCTCCTCCTCCTCCTCCTCCTCCTCCTCCTCCTCCTCTTCCTCTTCAGGTCTTCAATATCACTAAGTTTCCAGGTCCTGTTAATATTTCTCTCCTTTTTTCCTCTCTCTCTCTCTCTCTCTCTCTCTCTCTCTCTCTCTCTCTCTCTCTCTCTCTCTCTCTCTCTCTCTCTCTCTCTCTCTCTCTCTCTCTCTCTCTCTCTCTCTCTCTCTCTCTCTCTCTCCAATCAATTAAAGATTAACACCTAAGCTTCTTTCTTCCTTCTATGCTCTTTATTCCTTCCTTCACCTTCCTTCCCTTCTCTTCCCTTCCCCTTCCTCCCTTCCCTCTCTCTCTTCTCTTCCCTACTTTCCTTACCATTCTTCCTAAAAGCTTGATTATATGAAGATAGGAATAAGAAGTATAAAAGTAAATAAGGTAATTATGAAAAGAAACAAGAAGAATATGAAATAGTCAAAGTTACAGTGAAAATAGAATAGTGACAAAACAATAAGAGAAAATAAACAAAGGAATAGAGAAAGAAAGGGGAAAAAAGGAAGGTTGGAGGGGAATGTTGAGGGCAGATAAGAATAGGGAAAAAAGATGGAATAAAAGAAAGGAAGAAGGAAAAAATTAAAGAAAAAAATACGTGTAACAATAGAACAGAAAGAAAGAAAGAAAGAAACGGAGAATTAAAAACATGGCATAAAAAAGGAAGAGGGAGAAAAAAGGGGAGTAAAGAAGAAGAGGAAGTGAGGAGGAAAGAAAGCGTTCAAAAATTGGCGATCAAGAGAGTAGGAAGGGAAATAAACGATAATTGAGAGTAAAAGGGAGAGAAAAAAGGTAGAAAATATAGATAGGGGAGAGGAAGAGAGAGCAAACATTAAAGAGAGAGAGAGAGAGAGAGACAATAACTATTTTCCCATCCCTACCTTCCTTCCTACCTCACTCCTTTCCCCTCCTCCTCCTCCTCCTCCTCCTCCTCCTCCTCCTCCTCTCACCGTTTACTGTCTTGATGAATAGAGTGTCATTAAAGCCACACCTCTTCCCTCCCCTCACTTTACTCTCACTCTCCTCCTCCTCCTCCTCCTCCTCCTCCTCCTCCTCCTCCTCCTCCTCCTCCTCCTCCTCCTCCTCCTCCTCCTCCTCCTCTCCCATTAGTCTTGACCGGAGAGATCTGGGAAACGTTCGCCATTGTAATCACTGCCCAGTTATCTCTCTCTCTCTCTCTCTCTCTCTCTCTCTCTCTCTCTCTCTCTCTCTCTCTCTGAGGGGTGAAAAAGTGGCAGTCCACCTCCCGTTTTCTTTGCGGCTACCGTATAAAAGAAAATGGACACCGGCGAGGGAGGCAAGAGGGGTGACTCTATAAATTCTGAGGCGACGATTTATCCGGACAATGATTCAGTCAGAGAGACGCGGATTGTGGAGAGAAAAATGGGAGGGAGAGAGGGAGATAGGAGAGGGGAGGAGAGGAAGCACGGGAAGGAAGGGAGGGAGAGGAAGGAAGGACAGGGAGGGAGAGGTGAGGAAGAAGAGGGAGAGGCATAAAGAGAGGAGTGAGTAAGGGAGGAGTGATAAATTTGAGAGATGCTACGTTATGAGAAATGACACTGAGGGAGAGAGAGAGAGAGAGAGAGAGAGAGAGAGAGAGAGAGAGAGAGAGAGAGAGAGGATGAACCGTTAAAGTCAGATTAGTTAGAACGAAATGAGACAAAACATGTGGCGTTTATGTAATAATTAACTCTCTCTCTCTCTCTCTCTCTCTCTCTCTCTCTCTCTCTCTCTCTCTCTCTCTCTCTCTCTCTCTCTCTCTCTCTCTCTTATCTTTC
>NC_087188.1:15291234-15296234 GCF_035594125.1 Scylla paramamosain
TCCTCCTTGTAATTCTTCATCTTTAATCGTCTTCCTTCGCCACTACAACCACCACCACCACTTTTTTGTCTTCTCTTACTACGTACAACTACTACTCTCATTATTATTACTGCCTATTCTTTCCTTCTCCTTTTTCCTTCCTCAAAAAGTATCATCACCAGCGTCTGGCCCAAAGGTTTATGAATTAATCTGTGGAGGAATACTTTTTTTTTCAGTTGTCTACCCTGAAATGTGTTTGTGTGTGTGTGTGTGTGTGTGTGTGTGTGTGTGTGTGTGTGTGTGTGTGTTTGTGATGTATGTTGAATGATCTAGTATGTATGTATTGGCGTGTGTGTGTGTGTGTGTGTGTGTATGTGTGTGTGTAACGTTAATCAATATGTATAAAAACGCCGCATTCGTACAAGATTTTTTTCTTTACGTGTCAAAGAAAAATTTGGAAGAAAAATGTCCTGTGAAAACATTGTCTTCTCCTCAATAACGTTTTGGCGGGTGAGATATTCTGGCAATTTTTCATCGTGACAACTGGGTGTGGATTCTTCCTCCTCCTCTCCCCTTCCTCCTCCTCCTCCTCCTCCTCCTCCTCCCCTTCTATCCTCCTCCTCCTCTCCTTCATTGCCACTCTGATACCTCCACACACTGCGTTCCTCCTTCATCATTCTTGCTCTCTCTCTCTCTCTCTCTCTCTCTCTCTCTCTCTCTCTCTCTCTCTCTCTCTCTCTCTCTCTCTCTCTCTCTCTCTCTCTCTCTCTCTCTCTCTCTCTCTCTCTCTCTCTCTCTCTCTCTCTCTCTCCTACATCATCCATTAGTCTTCGTATTTATTATTTTTGTTACATTACTACCAGTCACCACACTTATCCACACAATCACCACCACCACCATCCACTTTTCCTCTCTGACTATCCACAGCACCACTCTCACTCCTCACCACCACCCGCACCTCCATCCACTTTCCCTCTCCGGCCATCCACCCACTTCATCATCCACCGGACGTCCACCCGAGGGCTCAAGGATAATTTTTCACCCTCGTGTTTTGACGCCACAGCTTTGAATTAACCTGCTCGTTTATCATACCTTCCTCCACCGCTAACTTGTGCTCACTACCGCCGCTGCCACCGTCTCCCTCGTCGCCTCCGTCAAGAAAAAGTTCATTTGAGTAAGTTCCAGTCATTCTTCAGCCTTCCCCAGCCTCCCCACGCCTCAGAGACAGTGGGGAGGTGACGAGGAGGAGATGAGATGATGTGGACGATGCTTTTTGAGACGGTACGAGGCTCAGCGGATGGAGGAGGAGGACCAGGAGGAGGAGGAGTAGGAGGAGATAGTTAGGGGAGAGGAAGGGGACCCCAGACTCCTGCTCCTCAACATTAGATTAATGGAAACGTGAGTAACCAAAAATCTGGTGACGATGATGAATGTTCCGAGGCCGTGTTCCTTCCGGGAATTATCATGGGAGAGAGGGAGGGAGAGGAACAGAGGAGAGAAGGGCGCTGTCTGTCTGGAGGGTCTAGGGGCTGGGGTGATGTTTTTAATTTTTTTATGCCAACAACATCCTGTGTTCCCAGGCTGTCACCCATCCAAGTTCTAACCGGACCCAACGCTGCTTAACCTCACTGATCGAACGAGAAGCGGTGAGGGAGTGATGGGGTGTCTGGCGGACGGCTGGGGTGGTAATATATGTGATGGGGGACACGTGTACTTTCTTAAAGGGTCAGGCAGGGCGGGCAGCTGTCGGGGTGGAGAAGGGAGGTGATGAGCTGTCTGAAGGATGTTGGAGGGAAAGGATATTTAAAGAGAAAGGATTAATTTAAGAGATTGTTAAGGGAAAAATAACCAGGTATTTTAGGGAAGATTATAAGAATGGAAACTGTTATGAGCAGGGAAGGGCGTGAAATTTTCCCTTTTTTTTTTTTTTTCAAGGGAGGGAAAAGTGAAGGGGGAGAATGTTTCGTTAAGGGAAAAATAATCAGGATTTTTAAGGGACCTTATAGGAATGGACACTGTTATGAGTAGGGAAGGGATAAGGGTCTATCAACAGCAGAGGGGATGTGAGAGCTAAGGGGCATTAAGGGAAAGAGGCAGGAAGGGAGGTTAGGATCAAGGGGAATAAGATGAAGAGAGCAGAGAAGGGGAACGAAGTAAAAAAAAAAATTGAACGGGGGGATAAAAGGGGTGGTAGAGATTCGGTTAGGGGATACAGAAGCTAAAGGGAGGACTGGGGGCGTATTTGAGTCCGTAGAGTAATAAGGAAGAAAAAAGGAGGAGTAGGGAGAGAAAGGGAAGTTGTAGGGAAGCGAATGGGGAGGAAGAGTATGGAAGAAGGGTAAGAAACAACAAGGGTGTTTAGCTAGTTGGGGAGATGGGGAGTGGAGGAAGTGATAGGTATAGAAATTAAGAGGTGTTTGAGTTCGTATGAAAGTGAATGGGGAGTAAGATAAGGGATAAGAAATAAGAGAGGTGTTATTTCAGCTAGTTGGGGAGAAGAGGAAGGGAGAGAGGAAGGATAGAAATTAAAAGGGAGGTTAGGGACAGACTGACCAATGGAGGAAGAGAGAAAGGGGAGAAAAGGTGTCGTTTTCGGGGAAGGGGGGGAAGGGGAGTGAAGGAAGGAGGGGAAAAGCAGGGATGGTACTTGGGGGAAGCGGGGGAGGGAAGTTAGGTTATCTGAGACTATACAGAGAACATTAGGAGGAGGAGGAAGAGGAGTGGGGAGTGGGGAGGACGTGTTTGCGGGGACATAATCACCCCCGGGGGAGCAGAGCAGTGTTAGTGGGCAGTTATTTGGTTGCCCTGTGTTTGTCTAATCCTCCTCCTCCTCCTCCTCCTCCTCCTCCTCCTCCTCCTCCTCCTCCTCCTCCTCCTCCTCCTCCTCCTGGACACAAGCTAATCATCCTCTTCCTTATTAACGTGAGAAAGTACCGCTTGTGGTGGTACTAGTAGTAGTAGTAGTAGTAGTAGTAGTAGTAGTAGTAGTAGTAGTAGTAGTAGTAACAGCAGCAGCAGCAGCAGCAGCAGTAGTAGTAGTAATAGTAGTAATAGTAGTAGTACTAGTAGTAGTAGTAGTAGTAGTAGTAGTAGTAGCAGTGGAGGTCGCGGCAGCAAGAAGTAGGGGAGGAGGGTCCCTGAGCACCGCTCTTCCCCCTGCCCCCTCTCCTGGCCCCCTCCTCTGCCCCCACTCCCCCCAGATAATCCCCCGCCCCCCAAGCAGCGTCGGTGCCTCCTGAAAACTCCCGAAACGACACACCGCCGCTAAAAATCACCTCCTATTTCAGGTCGCCATTTTCCTCTATTTTTTCCCTCGTAGCGTCGACTCTCCCAAGAAAATTTCCCCGGCAGGCAATAGTCGTGGCCGGAGCTTCTCAGGGTGGAGGTGACTGGCCTGCAGAATAAACTATTAGATCGTAATATTCATTCGACATAGCGGGGGCACATTACTTCCCCAGATATTGCACTCACGGCGGGTGTAAATCCCCTTGAATTACCACAGACTCACCCTAACAACGCTATTTACGAACGCGGGCTTGGCAACACTGCGCCAGCCAGCAGGACGCAAGGGCCCGCCGGCTGTAAGGGTGACCATCCCCTTCGCTAACCCTGAGACCGTCGCCCTAAGCAGCAGGACGCGAGTAGGCGGTTTATCCGACGGGAGAGTCAATTTACATAGGGCCGCTATACATACGGCGACACCAAACGCCGGCAAACTGCAATACAATTATTTGAAAACTGACCTAAGTGTCATTGGGCCATCGTCCGAATGTGTGAGAATAGCCAAGGAGGCAGTTCGGGCTGTCACGGGGCGGACAGTATCGTACGTCTCGCGTGGGTTTTATTAGGTAGTTTCCCTGTATTTGCTGCATTTTCACGGCGTATCCTAAATTCCACGCTAACATCTTACGGCCCGCGGAATGGCTGTTTATTTTACGCGTGCGGCATCGTTCTGTGGCTATAATAAGTTCGCTTTAGTGCTGATCAAATAGAGAGGACGGACATCTCCTCCTCGTCCTCCTCCTCCTCCTCCTCCTCCTCCTCCTCCTCCTCCTCCTCCTCCTCCTCCTCCTCCTCCACCGGTCTGCGAAGAGAGAAAAGGAGGGAGAGGGAGAGAGAGGGAGAGTGTTTACGGTTATTTGGGTTCTGGGAGGGCAGAACAGGAAGGATTATGATGGAGGTTCAAATTTCGCCCCCATAACCAATTCTTTCTCCTATTTTTATATATTTTTACCGCCGGCGGGAAAGGAAACGACGAGGAGAAAGAGGAGGAGAAGGAAGGGGAGAAGGAGGAGAATGGCATACAGGAATAGGAGGAGGAGGAAGAAAAAGAAGAACAGGGGGAGGAGGTGGAGGAGGAGGAAGAGGAACAAGAGAAGGTTGAATTTCAGAAGCGGAGGTGTTGGGGAGTAGAAATCCAGTCTATATTTTGGTGCGTTTGGAAGGATTTGAAACACACACACACACACACACACACACACACACACACACACACACACACACACACACACACACACACACAGACAGACACACACGCACGCACGCACGCACAAGGTGAAAAATTACCTCAAAGTTGTTGGTGTCGCGTGTTTTGAAGTGTTTGCCGAGAGTAATTAGACCTCAGAGCCATCCATCTTGTCACCTCTCTCTCTCTCTCTCTCTCTCTCTCTCTCTCTCTCTCTCTCTCTCTCTCTCTCTCTCTCTCTCTCTCTCTCTCTCTCTCTCTCTCTCTCTCTCTCTCTCTCTCTCTCTCTCTCTCTCTCTCTCTCTCCGTCTGTCTGTCTAGCCAAAAAACTACTCCCATTTTCTCTGCAAATCCTCCGTTTTCTGAGGCTATGAGGGGAAACTAGTGAAAACGCACGTCCGCTACATCGCTAGACAAAGGAAGACTTGCTAATAAGTCTTAAAATGAAGGAAAAAGGAAGAAAAAAGAGAAAAAAAAGGGGGAAATATTTCTAGAAACACCACTACCACACACACACACACACGCGCACACACGCACACACACACACACACACGCG
>NC_087188.1:15308734-15311234 GCF_035594125.1 Scylla paramamosain
GGTGGTTGGTGAAGGAAAGAGTGTACTGTAGAGAAGAGAAGTAAGAATGAGAGAGAGAGAGAGAGAGAGAGAGAGAGAGAGAGAGAGAGAGAGAGAGAGAGAGAGAGAGAGAGAGAGAGAGAGAAAGGTATGTTATTGCTCTATTCTTTCATGTCTTCATTATATTTTTTTTCATATTATTTCTTCTCTTCCTCTTCCTTCTCCTCTTTCGTCTATATTTTGTGTTTTCCTTTCTCCTCTGCCACTGTACTCCTCTGTATTTCTTCCTTTTCTTCCTCTTCCTTCATCTTTTCAATATTTCCTTCTCCTCCCACCAGCAAAAGCCCAGATTAAAATAGAAAAGATACAAAAAACACAAAATCTTAATACGGAGAAATCATTTGAGACCTTAACAGCAAAAAGGATCTTAATTAAAAAAAAAAAGGGACCTTAATGCAAAAAAAATCACAGATCTTAATAGCAAAAGGAAGATATTAGCATCAAAAATCACCCAGGAAACCCATAAACTAGTCAATCTAAATAAAATCGGACAGAAAGAGGAAAACAAAAAGAAAAGATGAAAAACGCATTTATGAACGGTCGAAGTCAAGACCACAGAGGCGTCGGAATGGAATCGAACGCCACACCGCACCGCCACGCGAGCATAAACACAGGCTTGGGCATTCCGTTAGAGCCTGACATAAGTTACCCTGATGTAAGGTTTCCAACACGCTAAAAACAATGAATGTACTGCCGGTTCCGGATAATATGTTTCACTCTCCGAACGAGACACGAGCACGCAACGAATACGATACTGCCAACTGCACAGTTCACGCCGCTACCGTAATTCAGAAGCGAAAGTGATGAAATGCACCTTTGGATCCGGCATAAGTCGATTCCAATTCCTTTTAAGCAGTACTCGATTCCTTATTGACAGATTTCGATTCCCTTGTGAAATTTCGGTTATCCTAACATATTTGAATTTACTGTAATAGTCTTTGACTCCTTTATATATTAAATTTCTGTTCCTTTTAAACATATTTCGATTCCTTTAAAACACTCCTTGATTCCTTTCCTTTTATTCCCCTTCCTCCTTAATACTGCATTCTCTCCTGCCTCCCATTTCCTTCCCCTTTCCTTTCCCCTCCTTTAGTTCCTTTCAGCTGCCTCCTCTTCCCCTTTTCCCTTCCTTCCTTCATTCATTCCTCCCTTCGTTCCTTCCTTTTTTTCATTTCCCTTCTTCCCGAGTCCCTTTCCTTTTCTCTTCCTCCCCTTCCCTTCTCCCTTCACTCCATCACCTCGCCTCGCCTTATGGACTGGCCGCCGCTAAGGTTCTTCCCGTGACTTGCAAACAAATGTGGCTTTTTGTTGCTTTTACTCGATGCTGTGGTACATAAGTGTCACGTAAGATTTCTCTCTCTCTCTCTCTCTCTCTCTCTCTCTCTCTCTCTCTCTCTCTCTCTCTCTCTCTCTCTCTCTCTCTCTCTCTCTCTCTCTCTCTCTCTCTCTCTCTCTCGTATCGTCTTATTTCTTCTCCTTCCACATCCTGCATTTTTATCTGTCTTGTCTGCCCTACACAGCCTCTCTGAACTACCCTATACAGCCCCTCTGGACAGCCTCACAATAGTCCTACATATCCTCTTTGACCAGCCCCACACAGCCTCACTAAACAGCCCCACACTGGCTTCCTAACTAACCATACAAATTCTCCTCTTAGCAGGCCAACGCAGCCCTCTAACCAGCCCCACTCAGTCTTTGTACGTCGCCTCAAACAGCAGAACAAAAGCCAGAATATATTCCAATTCCTCGTAAGTAAATGTCTTTATCTTTTCATTGTCCACATTTTTGCTCCTCTGGCTGTCTTCTACTGACACGCAAATGATGGCTGGCCTTCCCAAGTTAATGCCTGCCTGCCTGGTTCACCCTCCCACCTCCTCCCTGTGTCCCTGTCCCCAATTTCACGAGGTATTTCAATCACTCATTCCTGTTCTGTCCATCTTATTAATGCAAGAGTTAACGAGTACCTCCATTCCCGCGTCCCTTCCACGGGTAAACTCCGGAACAGTCTGATATACGTCCATAGTATTTGATCCCCTTGAAGTAGTGAGTGTGAAGGCGTCTCGGACACTAATATGTATTGTTTTCTACCTACCTGCTGATTTACTTAAGCTTGATTTCAAAGGGAACCACGTGTAGCCAGTTCTTAGCATTTGTTGTGTAGCTTTCCAAGTTTTCGTTTTTTTTTTTACTTAGGAATAGAAGTGGTGTCTTGTATTAAGAATTACTTTGAATCACGTAGGCAGCGTACGAAAAAGAGACAGGCAGACGAGTAGACAGCCAGGCAGAATAAAAATAGACGAAAACGAACACAGAAGGGAGGCAGAGAAACGAAGAGACTAAAAGCGAAGGAAAGACAGCGAAGAACAGCGACAGAGAAGGGAGAAACAAATAAGTATTGAAAATATAGACGTACAGAAACAGAAACACACATACAGAAACAGAAAGACGCTAAAATAAACAG
>NC_087188.1:15316234-15371234 GCF_035594125.1 Scylla paramamosain
GTAGTAGTAGTAGTAGTAGTACAATAAATAATGTTTGTTTCTTTGGTATTTCGTAATTACAAACCCTACCCTTCCCCAGTGACTGTCTCCTCCTCTTCCCTCTCCTCCTCCTCCTCCTCCTCCTCCTCCTCCTCCTCCTCCTCTGAATATTCACGGGTTGCAATAGTAATTCTGTGCTTATATTAATTATGGAGAAAAAATGTAGCACGCCAGAGAAACAAATGCAAGTGTCTCGCCGCCATTTTTATGTATAAAGTTTGTGGATTTCAGGAAGAGGAGGAGGAAGAGGAGGAGGAGGAGGAGGAAGTGGTGGTGGTGGTGGTGGTGGAGGAGGAGAAATGGTGTAACTATTAAAACCAGACTGTCATTTTCCTCTCCTCCTCCTCCTCCTCCTCCTACTACTACTACTACTACTATTACTACTACTACTACTACTACTACTACTACTACTACTACTACTATTACTACTACTACTACTACTACTACTACTACTACTACTACTACTACTACTACTACTTCCTTCCTTCCATCCTTTGACTATTTACTACCTCCTACTATTTTTATTACTATCTACACTTCTCTTCCTCCTCCTCCTCCTCCTCCTCCTATTTTCTTCCTTCATTGTTATTATAATTAGTTGATCAATATAATAAGTTTCCTAAGATCATATGACGTTTCTTGATAATGTTTTTGCCTTTCTCTTTTGATATATTAAAGAAATTATGTATTACGTATACTAACAATCAAATAATAGTTGTCTCGTCTCGTTCACTGGTTTGGAACACATTCGTAATCTATTAAGAACTCCTTTTAATTCCAAACCACTTTATTTGTCCCCACTTTCATATTTTTGGGAGTTCATCTTACGTATGATATTCAGTCTGAGAGAGAGAGAGAGAGAGAGAGAGAGAGAGAGAGAGAGAGAGAGAGAGAGAGAGAGAGAGAGAGAGAGACTTAACAATCATTCAAACACTCGTTAACTGCAAAATAAGAAGGCATCGATATTTTTAATAAAATCCTCAATATATAACTTTACTCACACAAGCCAGCAAACATATCAACTCACACATATTAATAGCATAGAAAAGAACTTAGATTATAGCTACGTATTCTGAAACGCTTTGCTCTTTCACCACGACTATTTTTAAAGGCCAGAGATGAATAGTCAGGTTCTCAAATCCGTTTATCATGTTAATAATGTAGAAATTGTGTTAATCTGCTACCAAAACCATAAAAACGTCCCTGAATACCCGTGTCACGTATTATGAACCAGTATTCCGAAACGCTTTGCCGTCTCACTACTTTACAAGTTCACAGAGATGATTAGCTGGCTTTTCAAGACTATTTCTCCTGTTAATAATATAGGAATCATGTTAATCTGTCACTAGAACCATAAAAACATCTTAGAAAACCTGTGCAACTTCATTTAGAGTCTTATCAGCTTAGTGGAGCTGCGGCGTAGTGTTTCAGAATAAGGATCATTGTCTCGTTTTCTTCCAGCCTGTCGTCTCCACTCGGCACCATTTGCGACTAGCAGCGAGAGTGAGTGGTCGACCTGCGGAGGTCTCGTGGCGGGACGCTGAAGGAGGCAGTGAAGCAGTGAAGGTAAGAGTTTGATGATGGAAGGAAGGTTACATTATTACTCAGTGGGCGGAATTAATGTGTAACTCGTGAGATTGTGAGTGATTTGACTGGATACGTGAGGATTAGGTTGGGTAGGTGTGATTGGGTTAGGTTTGCCCATGTGATGATTAGATTAGTCACGTTAGGTAATGTGATTAGGTTATTTGGGCTGATGTGACTCGCCAGGCAATGATTAGCTTGACCAGGTGAGGTTGAGTAGGTGTGATTACGGGTGATTATAGTACTGGGCAGGTGACCTAGTTAAGTTTAACAGGTGAGAGATTAATAATTTGACCAGATGATAAGTTATTTATGTCCAGGAGAAAAACTGATTTAGCAATTAGCGAGTGATTAAGCTGCAATGATGATAGACTGCAGGTAACGTAATTAAGCTTGTCAGGTGAGAGAAGTATGCTGATCAGATGGGAAGTTGTTTGCTTGTCCCAGGTGACTGACGGGTGAAGAAGCTTATTGAGGTGAGAATTAAGGAAGTGAAGTGATGTATTTATTATATACGAGTACGTAAATCTGTTGGACCGGTATGTATATGGCCGCTATTTTGTATTCCCTCTGCTTGTTCGCTATGTTAAGTGGCAATTGGCTTGTTAACTAGGATTAAACCTTTAATAACACTATGCACACCCACGCACACCACATCCACGCCCACCCACGTCCACGCACATGCACTCACACGCCCACATCCACACATTCCCACGCCCACTTATACACACAAACACACATTCAAACAAGCACAAAAATGCTCATACACTCAGAAAACTGGTGACAAAAAAACTGGCCGTGCACTCAAAAATGCAACCCCTATAACACACACACACACACACACACACACATTTGCTTTCTTTTGTATTACATTTATGTTATTGCTTTGTTCTAGTAAACCAGATTTTTTTTACCTTTTTTCTGCAATTCACCTCAAAGTTGGCTTATTTCAAATGTTTCTATTCCCAATTTGTTATTCATCTGATAAAAAAAAATTGACTTGTTCTATTTTATTCCATATTTCTTTCTCTTATGTGACCTTTTCTTTATATATGGGGTTCAAAAAACTATTTTTTTTATTATTTCTGCAACCTTAAACTAATAAATAAACCTCTAATCTTATAAGTTGTGGAGCAAAGTTTATTTTATTTATTTGTTAAACCCCATATTTTTCATAGTCTTGACATATTTCTCAGCTTCATTCATTATACTGTCATATTTTCCAAATTTCCTCTACTTGGTGTTTTCCTTCATTTCCTTGCCTTTCAATTTTCCCTTCTTAAATGTGACAATATGGAATTTAAATGATTTAGACATATTTCGTACTAAATCTTGGGACGATTCTCGTGTTGTATTTTTCAAACTTCCTCTATTTTCAAATGTTTCTTGTCTAGTCTTACTTTTCTAGGGAATCAATCACCAAACATTTCATACTAAGAATCTCAGCACATTTCATATCCCTTCTATCATTCTTGTCTTCACTATTCTAGGGAATCAAATGCATAAGTAAGAATCTCGGCACATACAAGTTTCATGTCTAGGAACTAATGGTCTGTTTTCCTTGCAGTTATGAGGTTTGCAGTCTCCACTTCACCATCCCATGAACACCCCTACTAGCTTCTGGTTATCAAATGATGATGCCACACCAGGCCTGACATTCTCCATTGCAATCAGGGAGTCAAGTTTCATCAGGAAGAGAGTACGAGTGTCACTACTTTCAAGCCTGACAAGAAGCATTGAGTTTCATCAGGAAGAGTTCAAGTGTTGCTTTCCTTCAAGCCAAGATGTGTTGATTTATTTCATCAGGAAGGAGAGCACAGCAGGAAAAGGGTCTAGCAGATGAATTTCTACATTGCAATCGAGGAAGAGTTGCAGCAAGAAGAGTGGAAGTCAAGAATTTTGAGCAGGGGTAAGATTGTCAAGCAGTTAACAGCAGGAAGAGTGCATGAAATTCCTTCAAGTTGTGGTGGAGACTGACAAGCAACCTTCAGGAAGGAGAACCTTCAGGATTTGCAGAGAGGCAGAGTTCTTGGCAGTTTCACCAGGAAGAGTCTGCTGCTCACTCAAGTTGACACAGGACAAGCAAGAATCAGCAAGTCTCCTCCTACCCTCTATACTCCAATATCAAGTAAGCATCAGCCCCACCACCTTCAGGCCTGGGACAAGTCACAGACGTTTCATTCAATTACAAGGAAAATAAAATGCCATGCTTTTTTCCCTGTTGTGCATTTATTATTTATTTATTGAACATGCACGGTAAAACTAAAAATTTAATTTATTGTGTACTATGTATGCACATGTATAGAGGAGTAGCATGATAAAATGGAATTAGAATTTGTGGTCAGGATCAGCTCAAAAATGAATGTTTTTCTGGTGGGTGACTTTCATATATGCCCTGAGGGTTGAAAAAAAAAGCCAGGATTGGCCCAAAAAAAAGAATTTCCTGTGGTCAGGATCAGCAGCTCTTATAAAAATAAATGTTTTTCTGGTGGTAACTTTCATATATGCCCTGAGGGTTAAAAAAACAGGATTGGCCCAAAAATGGCCCAAAAAATAATTTCTTGTGGTCAGGATCAGCTCAAAAATAAATGTTTTTCTGGTGGTAACTCATATATATTTTTTATATATATATATATATATATGCCCTGAGAGTTTATGGTAACTTTCATATATGCCCTGAGGGTTGAAAAAGAAATCCAGGATTGGCCCAAAAATGGCCCAAAAAGATAACTAAGTTTAATTAAGGTGCAATTTGCACATAGAGAGGCCTGGTCCAAGCAACTCTGGTGTCACTTGGATGGGCACCTCTATGTGCAAATTGCACCTTAAACTAGTTAACATCAAAAATTTATTGTTAACATCAAAAATTTATTATTATTATTAACATAGTTAACATCAAAAATTCATTATTATTAATAATATACATATGGTATATATATATATATATAAATAATATCATTACTATGCAAACTGACAAAAAGTACAGTAGTACTTAAGTTATTAAAAGTGGTATATATATATATATAAATAATATCATTACTATGCAAACTGACAAAAAGTACAGTACTTAAGTTATTAAAAGTATCTTTATATATAACATAGTTATTAAAAGTATCTTTATATAACATAGTTAGTAGTTATAATATAAAATTTTGTACAAACTGACAAAAAGTACAGTACTTAAGTTATTAAAAGTATCTTTATATAACATAGTTATACTATTCAAATAAATATAATATATATATATTAACTATACATATAAGTAGTAGTATCATTACTATACAAACTGACAACTTTATTTATATTTACTACACTGGCCGTAGACACATCCTCCATTTCATTCTTCCTGAAGTCAGACCCTGCAACAAGGCAACCCCACCTGCCACCAGCCTTGATTGTAGTAGACAGGATAGCAGCAGCAGCACCAGGCAGGGAAGACAACCAACACTAGCTGTATACACCCTCCTCCATTTAGCTCGTCCTGACACCACGCCCTGTGATGCAGCGAGGCACCACCAGCCTTGATTGCAAGTAGGAAGTACGCTGGCAAACCTCTGCAAAAAAGTATTGCAACCTAAGGAAACTAATTACGAAGACAAACTAATTACGAAGACATATCACACACACACACACACACACACTAATTCCTCACTCAAACAATTCTTTTTACTTTTAACCTGGTCCACAATCCCAAAACACCCCACACTCTTCCATATCTATTTCTCTTTTTTTCTATATCCATGAATTCCTAAAAAACATACCTTTTCACATGCACATCTCACAAAAAAGACCTGAGCCATGGATCCTCTCCTCCTATTTCACACTGATCACTGCAAGTCATTCCTTCTGAACTCAATTAACATTTCACAACATGCCTCACCAATAAGATTCATTCACACCAATCATTCTTAACTTATCCAGCCCTCCTTATGTTGTATCTCTTGCCATCTTATACCATTATTTTCATGCTTACTCCATTTCTAATGGACTCTCTTCCTCCTCCTCAAAACATGCATTTAGTAATCTTATTAACCACCTTCCTCTTCTTATCCTACACATACAGATTCATACACACACACACACACACACACAACATGACTACTTCAACATTAATCACACTCTCAACAATACTCTGAAACACAGTTGAGAATCCCTTATCCAAAATTGCTGGGACCAAAAGTGGTGCAGATTTAAGATTTTCCCAGTTTTTTTTTTGTTTTATATGGGTTTATAAAATGGGAGAGCTTGGGGCTGGCATCAAAGTCTAAACAAGAAACCTATTTACATTTCCTAACATAGCTTGTACATATACCTTGAATGTGGTTTTACAATGACCACAAAGAATAGTGAAGTGTAAAAACATGACAATGCACAGGCCAGATCCAGGAGTGGGCAAAGAGGCCAGCGGCCCAGGAGCCTCCATAATCTGGGGAGGTGCCCACATAATTAAGCATTTTGTAAGTGACTGTTGGCTGTGGTGTGAGACAGCCAGCTGGCAGCCACAGGTAAGCAGTAGCCAGTCTTCTCAAGGGAACACTGCCAGCGAGTGTTACTGCTGTGTTGTCAGCCAGTGTTACTGCTGTGTTACTTATTGGTGAGGACAAAACTATTTTTTTCTGGTACATTTTGATCTATTTTACATTAATCTACTTTTAGTCTTTATCACAGAATTTTCGTTTCTGATGGGTGTCAGGGGGGGCAGTTTAAAAATAAATTATTTGTGGGAAAAAACCTCCAGATTAATTTGAAGCAAGCCAAAATGCACCATAAAAAAGTTTTGTCCAGAACAGAGCAACTAGTGCAAAAGTAATGACTGACCATATGTTTTGCCTGGAGAGAGAGAGAGAGAGAGAGAGATACATAACTGGCAACTCATTCAGGCAAGCCACGGACCCAGCCAGCCGGGGGCCCAATGCTCCACTAACGATAAAATTAACAATAAAGAAACTCACTAAATTAACGAAGAAAGCTTGTTACTGCTGCTGTTGTTGGGCCAGTGTAGCAGCGGCAGCATATAGGCAGATCAGCTGGTCACATTCTGCCGAGTCCTCCTGTCCTGGGGTGGGTGTGCCTTGCAGGTCAGGTTGGGGTCACGGGGACAACTCGGGGCTGCTTGAGTTACCCTGTAGAGGTATAACAATGTCAGTATTCACCCCTTCACTCCTTTCTTTGCTAGTATTTCTTCCTTCTTGCCAATCGTACTACCTTTCCACCAAGTCCATCTCCATCCTCCTTTCACCCGTCTAGTCTCCACACTTATCTCTCCTCTTCCACTCCACCTCGTCCTCACTTTATGCAATGCCAGTAAACGAAATGTTATTCTTTCCATCTCTTCCACCCATTCAATATTGTATATACTATTCAAATTATATATATATATATATATATATATATATATATATATATATATATATATATATATATATATATATATATATATATATATATATATATATATATATATATAGTAATATATATATAGTAATGATACGTATAGTATCATTACTACTACACAAACTGACAAAGTAAGTTATACTTTTAATATTATATATAGTAAATATATAGTAGTAATATATTATAATATTGTATACTATTCATATATATATATATATATATATATATATATATATATATATATATATATATATATATATATATATATATATATATTTAATGTATATTTTAATGTCAAATATTCAAATATATATAATGTCAAGTATATTATTCAAATATATAATATCAATTATAATATTTTATATATATAATCAATCAATCAATCAATTTATATATATATATATATATATATATATATATATATATATATATATATATATATATATATATATATATATATATATTATCTTATATAAATATTTATATATTATCTTATATAAATATTTATATATTAAATATTTAATATATGAATATTTATTTATTGCCAAAGACAATCATCCTACACTAGAGACATCCCACTCAAGTCCGCTGGCACTTGACGCAGCCAGCTGGCAGCCACAGGTAAGCGGCAGCCAGTCTTCTCAAGGGAACATTGCCAGCAAGTGTTACTGCTGTGTTGTCAGCCAGTGTTACTGCTGTGTTACTTATTTGTGAGGACAAAACTATTTTTTTCTGGTACATTTTTATCTATTTCACTTTAATCTACTTTTAGTCTTTATCACAGAACTTTAGTTTGTGAAGGGCGTCGAGGGGAGGGGGTTAAAAATAAATTATTTGTGGGAAAAAACCTGCAGATTAATTTGAAGCAAGCCAAAACGCACCATAAAAAAGTTTTGTCCAGAACAGAGCGACTAGTGCAAGAGTAATGACTGACCATATGTTTTGCCTGGAGAGAGAGAGAGAGAGAGAGAGAGAGAGAGAGAGAGAGAGATACATAACTGGCAACTCTTTCAGGCAAGCCACGGACCCAGCCAGCAGGGGGCCCAATGCTCCACGAACGATAAAACTAAGAAACAACAAAGAAACTCACTAAATTAACGAAGAAAGCCTGTTACTGCTGCTGTTGTTGGGCCAGTGTAGCAGCGGCAGCATATAGGCAGATCAGCTGGTCACATTCTGCCGAGTCCTCCTGTCCTGGGGTGGGTGTGCCTTGCAGGTCAGGTTGGGGTCACGGGGACAACTCGGGGCTGCTTGAGTTACCCTGTAGAGGTAGAACAATGTCAGTATTCACCCCTTCACTCCTTTCTTTGCTAGTATTTCTTCCTTCTTGCCAATCGTACTACCTTTCCACCAAGTCCATCTCCATCCTCCTTTCACCCGTCTAGTCTCCACACTTATCTCTCCTCTTCCATTCCACCTCGTCCTTACTTTATGCAATGCCAGTAAACGAAATGTTATTCTTTCCATCTCTTCCACCCATTCAATCTTGTCATTCCCTCCACCCCATCCACTATTCACCGGCTGTCTCCATATGTTCCTCTATTTCCATTTCCACTCACCTTCCACATGGGCAGCGGCAGTGCTGACTGGTCCATGGTTCCATCTTCTCTCTCTGGGCCACGAATTAAGGATCACAATTAAAGGGATGGGGCAGAAATGGCGGAAATAACAGGTCAAGGTGACGGTCTGACAGATTCCTACGCCGCCATTAATCACTGACAGCTAGCGTCGCTTTCTTCCCCTGACGTCACCTTACTTGTCCCGTTTTCTCTTTAGAGACTATCTATATAAAGGATATATATATATATATATATATATATATATATATATATATATATATATATATATATATATATATATATATATATATATATATATATATATATATATATATATATATATATATATATATATATATATATATATATAGATATAGATATAGATATAGATATAGATAGATAGATAGATAGATAGATAGATAGATAGATAGACAGATAGATAGAGATATAGATATAGATAGATAGATAGATAGATAGATAGATAGATAGATATAGATATATAAATAGATACATACATACATACATTCATACATACATAGACAGGTAGACAGATAGACAGATAGACAGATAGATAAGTAAATAGATATAGATATATAAATAGATAGATACATACATACATACATACATAGACAGGTAGGTAGATAGACAGATAGATAAGTAGATAGATAAATAGATATATAGATAGATAGATAAGTAGGTAGACAGGTAGACAGACAGACAGATAGATAGACAGGCAGACAGATAGATAAGTAAATAGATATAGATATATAAATAGATACATACATACATACATACATACATACATAGACAGGTAGGTAGATAGACAGATAGACAGATAGATAAGTAGATAGATAAATAGATATATAGATAGATAGATAAGTAGGTAGATAGGTAGACAGACAGACAGATAGATAGACAGGCAGATAGGTACATACATACATACATGGGCAGATAGACAAACAGGCATATAGACAGGCAAATAAATAGATACATACATAGATAGGTAGATAGCCAAATAGATAGGTAAATAGATAGACAGACCTCCCTTATGCAAGAGTTAACCAATATTCTCAATCTTTCATCCCTTTCACTGATCAACTCTGAAACTTCCTGCCTGCTTCTGTATTTCCCCTTTTCTATAACTTTAATTCTTTTAAGAGGGAGATCTTAAGCTACCTCCAAATTTAGATAACCCTTTGGCCCCTTCCCTTTATAGACTAGCATCTTAGTTTGAATGAACAGTGACCACACCACCTAACCAACATACCTGCTTTAAGTTCACCACACCACCTAACCAACATACCTGCTTTAAGTTCACAGGGAGACAGTAATCTTACATTATAATTTTGAGGTGTTTATGGCTGGGAAAGTTTTTAGAGTACTGTAAGAGCTCCTAGGTTGATAATAGACAAGATCACCACAACCATCTATCCAACTGACATATTTAGAGTTCATTGGCAGAAGATAGAAACCTTATCCATATTAACTTAGTGAGGTGTTCATGGTTGGAAAAGTTTGTGGAGTATTATAAGAAGCTCCGAGTATGCTGGTTGATATTAGACAAGATCACCACAGCCATCTACCCAACTCACACATTTAAAGTTCACTGGTAGAAGACTTGAATCCATACACACTTTAACTTCTGGAGATGTTTATGGTTGGGAAAAGTTTGAGGAATCTTGTATAAAAAACTAAATCTACTGTTTAAAGAGACAGCCATTTCACCATCAAACCAACCCAATTGTTTTAAGTTCATTAGCAGAGGACAGAAACCTTATTTAACTGGTGAAGTGTTTAAGTGTTCATGGCTGGGGGAAAGTTGGTGGAGTCTTGTTAAAAAGCCTCATATTCTGCTGTTTGCTCCACACTGCTCTTCATCTCATACCTGGCCAAAATTAAGCCATTTTAAAGTAGAAAAAGGTCCATGTCACTTGAATAAAACACTGGTACATCTATCATCTTTTTATGTACATTTGACAATAAATTACACAAAATATACAAAGAGGACACCATACATTGCAGTTTATTCTAATGAGCTCAGCCTATGGCTCTCTCATATTTTTTTGTTCCTTTTTTTTTTAATTATGGAACACAATTGTGGCTAAAAAATATTCTTTTTTTAAGTACAGTCAGAATATTCAAGACATTCCTAACATGTAGTATTTCCAGTTTTTCACAGCGACACTAAGAACAATATTCAACATAAATGATGCAAGAATACACTTTTATCAACTCTTTTCTCCTTTTTTCATTGCTAAAGTATAACACCTGCAACATTTAGACTCACACACAGAGGAAACCACACAGTGTCTTGAGCTGGGCAGGAGACTCTCTCTGTCTCTGGGTGTGCATTGCTGGGTGCTGCACGCCCCTCACCACAGCCTTCTCCTGGTGGCTCAAAACTGATGCTCCTGCTTTTTACGGGCTCATCACAAGCTAGTGCCTTGCAGTGGCTTTAAATTACTGCTCATACTTTGTGGTTACTTGTTAATTGGTGCTACATGAAGCCAAGACTACCATTAAATGTGCCACTTTTCCCAAGGGCAACATTCTCCAGTGTTTCACAAAATAAGCACATGAGTATCAATGCATTTTGGCAACTGACGGTGCTTGTGAATGCCTCAAACACCTATGTATATATTCATCAGCTGGTAACGTTTGTAGGGTTATATCTTATTGGTCAACCATCTGAAGCAATATATAAAACAGAGCTGGGGAAGCATTCAACTATCAAATAGCTCAAAATGCCCCACATCACTGGTTATACAAGTTAATGGGAGCAACATTATCCGCCTGGAGATCTCAGAAATATGCTAGATAAATACACAAGGTCAATTTTTAAGCTCACAACCTCCAAGCTCCTCACATCTCAAGCAGTTTAAAATTCTAGATAGCTTTTTTCAGATTCAATATTGTAAAACTGCGAGGAGGAGCATCGGTATTGGCCACTCAACACCCACTTACTGTAGTCCCTTAGATAGTAATAACAAATACTCTGACGTAAGCCTACATACACTATTTGTGCTCGCCATAAAAGTATCAACAACATTGTACACTGAATTAGTCTGAGAAAAATTTCCTGGCATGCTGTAAATACAAAGAAAACATGTATGTAGTAGTAGTAGTAGTAGTAGTAGTAGTAGTAGTAGTAGTAGTAGCAGTAGTAGTAGTAGTAGTAGTAGTTGTAGTGGTAGTAGTAGTAGTAGTAGTAGTAGTAGTAGTAGTAGTAGTAGTAGTAGTAGTAGTAGTAGTAGTAGTAGTAGAAATAGTAGCAGTAATGTAATAATGATAATAATGATAATAATAAAAATAAAGAAAAAAAAAAAGTTGCACAAAGGACACAAACCTAAATACAAGGGATTTGTTTGGCACCGAGATGAATTTGTAACTACCCTAGACTCTCTGGCCTGCTACCCTCTACCCTACTGCACCGGCGGCAGCGGCGGCGGCGCAACTACCAACACAAACCCAGGGGCGACACACGCGAGGAACCTAATCGCTGCAAGATAACAACCACTAACGCTAACACTACACTTGCCTTCGTGCAGCAAACCAAAAGTAAACAGTGAGTTGTCAGCTCATGGTGTCTGCTCCCCATCCATATTTTATTCTGCAAATCACAAGAAGAATTATGAAATGCACAAGTCTTAGCTTCATTTCCAGGTTAAAATAAATAGAAATCGACACAAAATTGAGGAGTGAACTAGCAACTCACTGCACTGCACTTAAGTGACAGACAAGAGGAAGAAGAAGAAGATGGAACTGTTTCTCTGAGGATGAAAGGAAATGATAGAGGGAAAAAAATATCAAGGAATGTTATATTAAAACACCTGCGACAATTAAAGCCATTTTCAGAATCCCGCGCTAGTGCAAGTCCCCCAGGCCATCCCGAGGAAGTCAGAAGTCACTGGTGAGTCCCAAAACCAACACAACTTTCAGGACAGTGGCGAGTTAAGTGTTTTGCAGTCAAGTCAGTCTGAACCTTGAGTCAGTCTTGGTTGAGTCACAATGAAAGCTCACTTGTTGCCTCTCTCTCTCCCTGACAGTGGGTGGAGGGGAAGGAAGAGGGTGAAGGGAGGGAAGGAAGGCATCATTTAAATAGTGTATATTGAAGGAAGGTCACATTTGGATACAATACAAAAAATCAACCAATGTGTGCTATCCACTGAGTCTAGTGTGCTAAACATCACCAAGGAAACACACAGGTCTCAACTCCTAAACATTAATTATTACTTTGTCAGTCAAAGAAACACTAAAGTGAATTCCTGGATGAATCTTTGCAAAACCATTTCTTGAAATATAATTTTACTTGCATGTTGATAAATTTATAAAAATAAAACATTTCTGTATTTTTTCATTCCTAACATACAGAACAAATAATATAATTGCCACCTTAGCATCTTGTTTCAGTAATAAAACAAGACTTACATATACATATATCAAAACAGGACTTTCAGATTTGATACACTGACAAATACATTAGACACAATTCCATTAGAAGCAAAAATCTGGTTCACATCATTGGTAACACTCAGAAATAAAACCTTTACACACAAGAAGCCACTTAGCTAAGGTGTGGCCTGTTTTTCAAGTGTTGGATGCACATTCTCACCACAGTTTGGGCCACTAAGAGGAGCCTGGGGGACCAGTCACCGTGAGGAACAACTGTCAACACTGCACCAGGCAAAAACAATCAAGAAACAATAAAGAAATACCACTTGTAGAAGTCATTTATGCAGGGACAGTGTTTATAAATTAAGTTTTTTTCTTTTTTTTTTTTCATCATTTTACATTACTTAACTAAACTACCATCTGACGACACACTGTTAACACATAACACTCTACCTCCGATCTCACACAGCACGGAATTTATACTCAGAAAATTTTGATATAGTGAGAAACATTACCGATCGGAGAACTACTATGTGTATAGCAGCTTATGACACCTTAATATTTAACATGGCGGGATGCGACCCCTAGTAACATTGGTTTGTACATATTTCTCTGAAAGATAAAATTAATAAAACAAAACTCACACATAACAAGGACTCAGGAAAGGAAAGAAATGAAAGTAAATGCTTTTGAAATGTTTGACAATGATTCAATGAGTGTCTGAAATGATGGTTCTCATGTGAAGGCATCTAAAGCATTATGTGCAGCGTTGGCAGGGGGAAATAAATACTCAGACCCAATAACAGACTTGCTGGCAGGGTGTGATAGGAGGCGGTTCATTTTCCTCTACTGAAGGAACACTAAATGTGCTGCTTTGGCCTGCTGATACAAGTTGTCTTGAAAATAGTGCTATTTTTTCAAATGTGATAGAAAAACCTATGAGTGTTAAAGTTTGCCTGCATTTCACACAGTGTGACTTTACTTTGAATGCAATACAGAATTTAGTGCCATTATTCATAAGTCAGATGGCATTATATAGAAGATTATAGCCGTCTTGTATTGGTAAAATTGTGGGAAACAGCATTATATAGATCAAGGCTATCTTAAATTAGCAGAAATTAAGTGAGAAATTGACTTGCTCCTCAAAATTTCTGTAAGGGATATCATATAGAAAATGTCCCATTACATGTTGCATTACATGCATATCAACTAAGGGAATTTTGTCACGACCGCAGCAGTTCTTGATTCTTGGTGACACATTTGGGGTGCCAATGAAGCAGTGAAGGGTGCGGTGGGCTGAGGCATGGATGACCAATGACGTGACAAATGAATGGTCTACTTCTATCGGTGTATAAAAATATGATCAATATGCTAAATTAAAAAGAGGAAAGTTGTGATAGCAATGATTTTAATAAAGAGATAATTAATAATGATGGTGATAATAATGATAATAATAATAATGATAATAATAACAAGATGACAAGAGGGTTATGATTCCCACATGTCTTGTTTTGTACCATTATGTTTCACTACTTTATATCTACATCTGGCACCTTGTACCAGGACTGAGACCTCCTCCACTTGCCATAGTTTTTATTTATTACCACACAAGGATATAAATAAAGGTAACACTCCCTGTAATCACACCCCAGTCCCTCGCTCTCTGTCACACCTCCTCTCTCTCTTTACTGGGTGGAAAAAGAGCATTCCCCTCATTCCACATTGTTTTTATTTATTACTCTATTTTTTATTGCTTTTTATCATTTCTCCGCTCTATTCTTTCCTGTGTTCCAATCTCTGTCATGTTCTTATAACTCTCTCTTTGCTTCGTCTTGGTAATCTTCCGTACATCTTACTCTACTTCCTTCATTCTTTCACCGTTTGTTATTACAGATCTATATCTCATAACTAAGAGGTCAACACACACAAAGGTTCCTGGATGGCACCACACACCTTAGCCTCACAATTCCATCATCAACTGAACCAAATAGACAAAACCCTCATGCCACAATTCAAGATGCACTGTGACAAGATGCCTTCTGGCAACGGTTTGCAACTCTAATGGTGAAAGACTTGAAAGACTTAACGCTGGGTTACCTCTGCTCTTTCTACTCATTCTACATACACTGAAAGGCTCTCTCTTCACCCCTGCTACACACACACATCACCTGTCCCCTGCAATACCAACACTCGACTAGCTTATGGTCATTACTGGTAGAAGCATCAGCTTTTCAACTCTTCTCTTCTCTCCACAACTCCCCCCCAACTCTCTCTCTCTCTCTCTCTCTCTCTCTCTCTCTCTCTCCGCTTCACCCTGGAGAGGACAAAGAAAGTATTTTATCTATTTCACATCTTTTTTCATCTGTAATTTCCAGTATAAGCTTTTAAATATTGACATATCTAGATTCTTTCCTAAACGAAGAAAATTAATCTCTGCAACTAATGGCATACAGAAATTCTATCACGTATTGAAATTTGACATCAGACTTTGCTGAAAACTTCTACATTTCTTTCTTCCACTTTTCTTATTACAAGTTGCCTCAGGGATGATAAAAAATAAATAAAAAAATAAATAAATAAATAAATGAATAAATAAAGTTTTCTATAACATGATCAGTGCTGTCTATACAAAGCAACAACACTTCTAAGCAATTAAAGCATCCAAACTGATAAACCTTGTACATAATCAGTGGCCACACACTTCCAACTCTACGGCACTCCCACTAAAAACAACCTACTGCTACTGACAACAAATATCTCCAACAAGAACTAAGTGCCTATGCTCACACACACATCTTTCTTTATGGGAGAGCTTCCTAACAGCTTTGGCAACAACGAACCCTGAACACTCCAACAGTAACACCAAACACAGGAGGACGACACCCTCAAGTACCTCAATGTCTCGGTAAACACACAGGGTTCTCAGAGGTCCCGTCACTCGTAAGGAGAAAGAGAGGGAGAAATGGGGAGCATCCAAAACGTCTTACAATTGGTCTGGTAACAATGATTTTTCTTTCACCTGTTAGTGCAAAATTATTTTCTATTTTTCGCTAGAAGAGAGCAATGTTACTATTGAGAGGTGGATGAAGGGATGCGGAGGTGCTGCTTCCAATGGTTTCTGGTGACATCTGTACTTAGAGGACCTGCATCTCTCCAGCCTGCCTCCGGAAAGACCCGACCAGCAGCTCTATACTGGCACAATACTATGTTAGATTATCACAGCCATAATTGCTTGTTCTAGACTTAGTGACTGGACAGTGACTCGCACTCTTCAAGTCCACGGATCATCTCTGTTCTTTCCATGATGAGGAAGAATGTGACTTAAAAACATTGAGATTCTGAAGTGCCTTTAGGGAAAATTCCTCAAATCATTGAAAAAAATTAGCCAATTCTGTGATGTTGCAGGGTGTAAATCAGAGAAAATGTACAGAATTCACTGATATTGCAGGAAGATGGAGAGCAAAGAGCAAAGGCAGACGATATTAATGAGAGCAGCTGGTACTTTCTTATTTCTCAATCACAGAAAATCACTTGACCACCACTTCTGATGGGATCCTTCTCTCTCTCTCTCAATAGCAAGACTATCTGCCATAAGTTCATTCATGGCATGCGATTGTCGGTTCACACAGTTGTCCACACAGAGAAAATCATTACCATATATACAGTGGATCATTTCATAAACTGCAACCTTGGTAACTTTTTAGTCTTACGGCAAATTAACTTAGGGAATATATCATTTGGTCACAATTTACGAGAAAACTCGAAGTGTGTGAAAAAGAGAAATCAAGAAAGGGTGACACCAAGACATAAATCACAAGATATAATGAGAACAAAATATCAGTAATCATAAAGCTTTCTTCCAACACTCATCCTATTCATATCCAAAGTTTAGAGATGTCATGTGCACACTCTGTTGTGTCACAGATCAGACAATAACACTTTAGTCATGTCCACACACAATGACACGAAAACTCCATTGCAGAAGAAACAACCTCTTACATATTATGACACACTAATCAGTTCGGTCATTCACACAACTAACAATCAAAAGTAATGTATCTTAATAAAACTCACTCCATTTGATAATATTTGCTATCATTGGTACGAAGGTTTAGTTTTGTATAGCCTCTTGCATCCCACACACTACATTGGTAACTCATCTTCCATTAAACCATTCTGTCAAATTGTACCTTTCTCCTAATGTATTAAATGGAGCTGGTTCTTCATTCAATTTGTGATGAATGATATGCAAGATTCACTTTGTCTTTGTAGATGAGTCTCCTTTTGTCAAGTTGTTCTTTACACTCCTTGCCTGCCTAGTCCAGAAATACTATACAATACAAAAAGAAACGTGTCTTTTTCCTTTTAATACATAACATTACTGAAAGACCGTGAAAATATGTACGAACAAGTAATACTGATATATTTATAGCGGAATAAATAAATGCAAGTAAAAATTTGAACCACCAAGGATTCCCATCTGACTTCCTGTGAACTGAGACAATTTCCACTGCAGATTCCTACTACCAGTCAGTCTGCTAAGGAACCAGTAAATTAGTTCCTTCACTGCAAGTTGTGTCTAGCTTCATGAAAAACAAAACACAGTTACCTCCCACACACTCTATCTTTCCCTTTGTGTTAACTGAGCTGTTGAATGCACACTCTAGCCTTGGTCTGTCTAAGCTGTTGGAGAACTGGTGGAAGTAACTATGCATTACCATCTCCCAGCGACTACAACAACAAAAGCAACATTACCAAGCCTGATGCCACACCCTGTCTGCATTTACTAATAGGCTGCATCTGTGTTTGGCAGGTTTGGTGCTCCAGTTTTACCATTCTAATGCACACACACACAGGAGGATCAGGAGAATAACATCATATACAGAGTCAACAAGAACAAGGCTACTCACATGAGATGCACAGTTCAGGCTCATCTCAAGACTCCTCTCCACTCTCACTCACAAGACAACGAGTGATCATGTCTCAGAAATGTCAAGACACTCATCACTGTTCAAGAGGTGGGCAGCAGTGGTGGTCAATTCATTATGGTTATGTCTCCACACAAACAAACAAGAGCACTCTTCCACACACCCATGGATGATTTTCTGATGCTGTGGAGGCAAGGAATGCGAAGAAAGAGCAGTGGTAGTGGTGATGTGAGATGAGCATTGATAACATTCCCACTGCCTTCCTCTTCTGCAGTAGTGGAGCATTCTTCCACACACCAATGGATAACTTTCTGATGCAGTGGAGGCAAGGAATGCTATGATGAACACTGGTAACATTCTCACTGCAGAAAGGGAGTACTTTCAGATGCTACCTGTGACTCCCTTGCCTTGCCTTCCCCAGCAAAGGAACACTAACTTGACAAGACCGAATGGCAGTGACAACGGTACGGAAATGCTGAAACGTTGCTGTCAAAATGACTCACATCCAGCACGTCATAAGACAAAGAGGTGCCAAGAACACACTGCTGGTAATGTATGTGTCTCAAGGCATTCCTTAAGTCAATATGATGAGACTTTCACATCCAGCACATCATAAAACAAAGAGGTGCCAAGAACACACTGCTGGTAAGGTGTGTGTCTCAATCTGAAGCAGGACCCAAACAACCACACTAAAGTGCCGAGTGATTTGCACATGAGTGAGTGAGTGAACATCAACATTTATCTGATTACAGCAACTAAGACCTTCCAGGAACAAACACCTTCATTTCAAGGCAACACAACTGGTAACCTGACAGCCACACAGGAGCTCAACACACAGCATCAGAAGCAGCATCCCCTAAGAAGCTTCCCTTGCGAAACTCCTTACAACCTGAGTTGTGTGTGTGTGTGTGTGTGTGTGTGTGTGTGTGTGTGTGTGTGTGTGTGTGTGTGTGTGTGTGTGTGTGTGTGTGTGTGTGTGTGTGTGTGTGTGTGTGTGTGTGTGTGTGTGTGTGTGTGTGTGCGTGCTAGACAACTTCTAACCCCACTGCACATATCCTTGCTGAGGTACAGAGAGCAGCTCTCCTTAACACAATGTTTGGTTGACACAGACCAAGCTTACTACATTAACTTCATATAATCTAAAATTAGTCAGGACAGGAAGGAAGGAAGGCTTGAAGAGAAAAATGAAAGGTGAGGTGAGGTCTTCAATAAATAATTAACACTAAAAATAGGCTGATGAAGGAGAAAACAGAAGACGTAATTGCACAAGTTCGCAGTAGAGTTCACGCAAAACTCTTCTACTTTATTGCCTCTTTCCTGGAACCTGACCCTGACTGAATATATTACTCTGAACATGAATAATTACTCCATACAGACTCTCCTAGCCATAGCAGTTTCATAACTCTGGGTGGAAGGGGCTACAGGGTGGGGAGGAAATCATAACTTAAAAAAACAAAGGGCCAATATCATCATCTTGTGAATCAACGTATGTACACTTCACAATCATTTTTGTTTTGTTCCAAGAAGGAGAAGCAAGTATCAAATCTACTCTCCCTTCAGACATTTCATTCATTATATTACACTCGACAAAACTGACAGAATGTGAACCGTACCGGGAAGAGCACGTCACCATACGCCGCATTAAAACAAATTAAAACAAACCAGACAGTGGAGTGGAAAAAAAGACACACATCCACCCAACACACACTTGAATTTCACCACTATTACACCATTATTTCACCTCCATATAAAAATAGAGTCGATTCTGCGGCCTCTAAGAGACATCCTGACCCAGTACAGTTCCATTCTGGCCCTAGGGGAGGGACTGGTCACCGTGAGGACGTTCTTGGATAAGGACTGCATTGCCAATCATAAACACAGAGAAAATAACTAGCTTGACACAATGCCGACTGTCCCTAGAGCACTGAAGGAACTGAAGAACAGGAGAGTGTAAAAAAAACACCAAAAAACACAAAGAAATAAGACATGATGACGTCCTCCCCTAGTCTTTGGTGATAAGCTGAGATGATAAGAAAGACAAATGTGGGTGAGGGTACAAGGGTAGGGTGTAGCTGGTGCATTTCCTACCCTCTGCTGACAGGGAGTGGGGGGGGGGGCAGGGAGGCAGGTGGGTGGGGGTTAGACTGCCACCGACCTCAAACTACCCTTATCATTCCTTGTCTACCATATCCACACTCCCGTCGTCGTCATCATCCTGAAATGGGAGAAGTTGAAGGTTAATTTTCTGCACTTCAACGTATGACTGATAAAAATATAAAGGTTAATTTTTTTTATTTTTTTTTGCACTTCACTTCAGTACGTGAGATGATGGAAGTAGCTTAAATTTCCCTTCATCACTTACTACACGGGGTCAGTCTTGGATTCTTTCGTTCCTGGAAGGTTAGATGTGTTATAAGCGATACAGAAATCTCACTCACACAGAAAGGACAGTCTGCATAAAGCCCTGCCAAGCATTACAGCACCAAGGAGATAGTGCTTGGGAGATGTGACCAGTGAAGTAAGGAAAATAACCAGATGATACTAATTTTGGGGATAGAAAAGGTAAGAATAAACAAATAACAGAAAGGACAAGAAAAAAAGAATATTAAGGAGTAAGTATTTTGAAGACAAGGGGGTAACAGATAACAGGAATACAACCCTCAGCCTAACAGGTAAAGCCCATCACCACACACAAGAACCAAGATGTGTTAGTGACAATGGGCATAAGAAATAAGGTGTGTTAGTGACAATCAAATGACCAAAACTCACTTCTTTGAAGGAAACTGAACTCAGAGTCCTGGGCTTAACGATCTTTAATGGCTGAAACAGAAAAGAAATTCATGCAAAAATAAATGAAAATTCAATACAGTGCACTGCCTTAAATCTTTTCATTAAGGGTTGAAATCAAACAAAAAAAATCCAAAATACATGACTTCCAGTTTTGTGAATATTTTAAAGTTTTCACAAATTTCTGAAATTATGAGAAATGAATAAATTGGTAGATAACAGCATGAAAATAACATAAAAAGAGCAGTCAATGAAACTCCAGTGCCTTCTGCTCACCTGTACTTGTGCCTGGCCTGAGGAAATGATAGTAGAGGCATTGAGGGAAGCGTTAAGGCCCGCGGACACCTCCACCCCCCCCTCCAGCCCTGGCTCCAGCTTGGGGACCTGTACCAGGGGTGTCACCACCTGCAGGGGCTGACCATCCTGTCCCTGAATGTTGGCAACCACAGTCTGGTACACGGGTAGTGGCACGGTGATCATGCCGGACACTGGATACGACCCAGACACGTTGACTGGAACTGTGCAGGAGAGCAAAAATGGAGAAATGAAAAATGGTTGACTGAAAATTGGAAATTGGAAATGAGGATTGGGAATAGGACATTGAAAGTGAATCTACACTTTTAAATGCTATGTTTTGTAAGATTAAAAGCCTGTCTCTATTTACAGACAGTTTGTTTCTTCATTACATCCATTTTTCTATGCAAGAGGACTTCTGGCAAAGGGAAACAAAATTTATTACAAGAAAAAGGCCCCAACAACAGGAAAAACACCCTATCATTCCCACTCACTCTGCGACCCATCCTCCCCAGTGAGTAGAATGGTCCCCTCGTGCGCCAGCGTTCCCTCCGACACCGGGTTGAGGTCGATGGCCACGGAGCCGGCCGAGCCACCACTCTCTCCGTCCAGTGATTCTCCATTCTGTGTTGCAATCTGCGGAATCAACATTCTCATCCCTTACCAGGTGCCTGCGTTAGTCAAGGAGGGCAACCCAGGGGGAGACAGAGCATGCAAGTGTGTGTGTGTGTGTGTGTGTGTGTGTGTGTGTGTGTGTGTGTGTGTGTGTGTGTGTGTGTGTGTGTGTGTGTGTGTGTGTGTGTGTGTGTGTGTGATGGTATAGTTTTTCCAAGAGATTCACTTTGCACTTCAAATGTCTTGCTTATGCTATGCCGACTTTCTATCTATCTATCCATATAGCAGGCTGGCAATTCCACATAAGGTGGCCCAGACTAAGCACCACACACTCACACACTCATTCACATTCTTAGCTTCATTGGCCTCTGGTGGAAAGGGATGGTAATAGTAGTAGTAGTAGTAGTAGTAGTAAATAGGTCCATCTATCTATATACCAAGGCAGCAATCCCACACAGGGCAGCCCAGACACATCATTCACACTCGTATCCCCGTTGCCCCCTGGTGGAAAGGGACAGTCTCGTGGACCACCGTACTACACCCCAAGAGTTTAAACATAGCATAGCTGCCCACAAACTTCTATAGCTGAGTTTCAATTATATAAAAATTTCCCTAAACACACTAAATTATAAAACAGTAAATGACTTTTGCTTTGGTGTCTCACTTTTATATCAAAACAAAATGAAAGCCAACATAACTTGTGTGAGGGTACAGTGCAGCTCCTGAGTGTTTCATGTTTGACGTATGCTGACAAACTGTTACTTAAAAAGCATTGAGGGGAGAATCACAGTGCATGGATGAGGACATGACCACAAAAGAGCAAATTAGGCCAAAAAAAATCACTAAGCTCCATCCCTGGGTTATCAAAACAAACTTGAAGTGTCATGCAAAAGGACATCATAAACATCAATACACTTTTATGACATGTCAAATACTTAATGTGATGTTTAGTACAAAGTGTATAAAAAACTGATATTCCAAGTACATTTCTTTTTGGATTAAATAAGGTGAGCATGTTTTGTAATCATCATTCACTAAATTTTCTTTCTGATACTTTTCCAAACAGGAGAAATGCAGGAATCCATTGTAATCTGAACGGAATTATAGTGTATAACTTTTAAATTACACCAAAACCAAAAAAATAACAAAAAGCCAGCAAATTATAACACTAGAACAGGAAAGAGCAATCAATATCACTATTCCCACAGCTTATAATGGCTTCTAAATTGAACAGCAACAAAACACAAGAATCTATAAGCAGTTTAACTATTCAATCTATCTCCATCTCAAATCTTTTCCTTATAACACCAGATAATGAATAAGGAAGAACAATCTATACTACTATTCCCACAGCTTATGATGGCATCTATATTAAACAGCAAAAATAAACAAGAACCTACATGTTATTCACTATTCAATCTGTCATCTCAAATTTTTCCCTGAACCTACATGTTATTCACTATTCAGTCTATCATCTCAAATCTTTCCCTGACCAACCTCAGCACCTCCTCCCTGTCTCAAACCACTTCCACCCTGTCGTTTCTGTATCCTGGTGTGTGTTGTAATTATCTTGCAAGAGGGACAGAGAGAGAAAGAGAGAAAGCACCCATCACCAAACCAAATACTACCAGCTCCTCCTCCTAGCTAAACAGTATACCTAAAGTTAGTTGGTCACTGAAAACAGCTCAGTCCTAATTCTAAAACACAAAGAAGAATTCTACCAGTTAAGTAATTTAGATGCAAAAAAAAAAAAGAGAGAGAGAGAGAGAGAGAGAGAGAGAGAGAGAGAGAGAGAGAGAGAGAGAGAGAGAGAGAGAGAGAGAGAGAGAGAGAGAGAGAGAGAGAGAGAGAGAGAGAGAGAGAGAGAGAGAGAGAGAGAGAGAGAGAGAGAGAGAGAGAGAGAGAGAGAAAATAGTATGTTAAGAACCACAAGACATACAACCAACCAGAAAAGAAACCACCAGAAAATAATAAGTATTAAAGGGTTAAATTAATAAAGCACCAAAGCCATTTGTAAATTACAAGATGAAACTAAAACTATCATAAATGCAACAATGAACAAGTATTAAAAAAAATAGGTGCCAAGAAATTAGTCTCAAATAAAATGACTGAAAATTGTAGTTGTAAATAAAATGACTCAAAATGACCAATAAAGCACAAAATAAAATAAGGAAGAAATCATAAGTACTAAGAAAAGCTTTAACAGAATATCAATAACAATCTCCAAAAGCACAATATGAAATAAACATGGATCATAAACAAGGAACAAGAAAACCTTTGACGATTTACCCTTCTCATTAAACACAAGAGCACCAGCAACACAACACCACAACACTCACGGTCGCTATTCCCTGGACATGTGCTGTTGTGCCGTCAGGAAGCTGGATCACGGGGTTACTTGGGTCGACCTGCACGATGGAGACAGTTCCGTCCGGGTTACTTATCGTCTGCACCACTTGTCCTGAGTACACTGAGTTCGTCTGGCTAATGATCTGCTGAATACATGGACGAATGCATGCGTTAGGATTTTATCACCACTAACTAATAATGTAATGTGTTTTGTCTATTCTTTCTGCTGTTGTGATTTTATATAGCCAATGCCAAACAATGCAATGGTGTTCCTATGTTTATTATTAGGGTTTCTTGTATGATTGAGTTGAGGTTTTGTAGCCACTGCTAAACAATACAATGAATTATGTTAGGGTTTCATTACCACTAACTTATAATGTGTTTTCTCTATTCAGCTGTTTGTAATCTTATATAATTGAATCAAAATGTTACCAGTGTGATATGGCCAAGCAACATTCATCACTACCATACAGTAAATTCTTGATTCATGTGAGCTGAACATATGTGAACTTAAAAGGTCATGAATTTAACAGGAATCTTTCAAAACACATGAAATTTGCAGTACCACCCATTGCAAATTTCACAGATTCACATATGTCCACTCAATTGAAACAAATTTTGTAAATCAAGAGCTTACTGTACACAAAATGGCTAGAAAATAAAAGTAAAAGCAGAAGCATCACAGTGAAATAAATCTTTTACAACACTGAAGAAAAAAGGGATTAAGAGACCTCTCCCACCTGACTCTTGTCATCCTCCTCCGTGAACACTGGCAGGAGGTCGTCCCTCCCGTGGAACTTGTAACAGTTGATGACGATTTGACGCAGCGCTGTGGTCCACGACACCTGGCAGGGACACGACACAGTACAGAAAACAGGGTCACTAAATATTTGATGCAGCGCTGTGGTTCAAGACCATTGGCAGGGACATGACATGGTACAGAAAACAGGATAAACTAACACTAAACATTCACACCATCTCAGCAACCAAAAACTAAAAGAAAACTGTGAATCAAGGACTTCTACCTGCACTGTACAACCAAGAACTAAAAGAAAGTTAAGACAGAACATATGATAAATCAACACTAAATATTCATGACATCTCAACCTGCACTACACAACCAAAAATCTAAAAGACTAAGAAAAATCATAAACATCCCCACAAAATAAGTCCCACCAATGGAAAAGACCCTAAGAAACAAGTCCCACCTTGTGTTTCTGGTCCTCAGATCGCGCGTCCATCCTCACATTGGCCCATGGGACGTCCTTTGGCCACCACGGGGGTCTTGTCGACTCCTTACCCCAGCCTGGCTTCCCTCTCCCTGCAATAAAAGTTATGGTTATGGTTAAAAGTCTGAGTACTACAATGAAAGTGTATTGAGGGAAGCTGTGGTCTGAAGTCAAGTAGCATCACTTATTCCCACTGTGCTTAATGCTTTCCTTCACGTAAATGCACAATACATAGCACACAGGGTTTAACAAATTACTCCTTTACAGCTAAGGCACTAGAAGTATACAGATCAACAGCCCAGCATCTACTAAAGAGTTCAAGCCACACCCACCAGTGGAGTACTTCAGCATGAGGGGGATGAAGGCTCTCAGTTGTGCCTGGGTCATCTTCTCCACCGGGGTTGGGATGCCATCAATGATCAGCGGAGGCAGTTCATGCAAAGACGGGTCATCCTGGGGGGGCGGGGGTGCCTGCTGGGCCAAGGCATTCTCCAGCTCCGTCATCAGCATCTGTCTCAGCGTCTTCATCTGGTTGGAAGATGTACATCTGCTATTATCCTTAATTTTGAAAGTGGTACCCTATCACAGCTAATATAACTTTCCTACAAGGTGCTGATCAATATTCATTCAAGCTTGGGTGACCATAAGAGTGGGCACTCATTCTAGAAAATACTAATAGTAAACTAAGCTTCACACCAGAACTTCCTCTTGCTCAAACAAGCTAATACCTGAGCCAAAGCACTCCTAAGGATTTAACAGGCCAATTAGGACTGTAGAGAAATAAATGGGAACTTATCAAGTCTAATGGCTTGGCACCAAAACACATGAGGATTTACCAGGATAAACAAAACCATACAGAAGCAGCAGAGAGCTTACCACATCTTCCAAGGGCTTGGCACCAAAACACTTGAAGTCATTGCCACCAGACTTGCTGGGTGTCGCTACCACCACCACTGCCTGCTGACCAACACGCGTCGAATACTCGTCAATCGTTGCCTTCAATTTCCGCAGGAGTCTTGTCTTCTGCCGCTTGCGTATAGACGGATTGAGCTCAAAGCAGTGATGCCTCTTACGTTTCTTAGCCGAGGTTATTGCAGCAGCAGCAGCCACGCCAACAGGACCTGTACCTCAGCATGGAAGAGAGGGACAAGATGAGGAAGCTGTTTTTCTTCGTGGAGGGAACAGGAGAGGGCAAGACAGCGGAATGTTGTGTCCATACTTCCGTCTGTCTGTCAGTTCGTTTTGTTTGTTGTGGCTGCTCAGAGCGACTGCAGGATTGGCTTGGGTGAATCAGAACAGAACGTGGGAAGGTGAAGAAATGCTTGTGGTGTGAAGAGAGAGAGAGAGAGAGAGAGAGAGAGAGAGAGAGAGAGAGAGAGAGAGAGAGAGAGAGAGAGAGAGAGAGAGAGAGAGAGAGAGAGAGAGAGAGAGAGAGATTGACAAAAAAAAAGATATAGAACAAGTAAAAGAAAAAAAGCATGTGAAAAAAAGAAGAAAAAGAAGTCAAATGATAAACTAATTGAAGTGAATAAACAAAAGAGAAAAATAAGAGAAAAAGAAATAAGGTAACATTGACATTACAGTAGCAACAACAACAACAACAACAGATAATGACAGTGTGGTCACAGAACTAAAAATGCATCATACATAATAAATCAGTAAATAAAGTATAAATAAATAAAAAAAAAAACACAAATAACATATGAAAACCAACTCCTTCCCTCCATTCAGGGTATAGAAAAAAATATGTTACAAATCTCAAAACAAAAAAAAATATTCATACATGTCAGTATCAAATTGCATGCACAAAATAATTCAAAGTGGGTAAAAATTATTGAAACACATTCCAAAAAATAAACACTTGCATATATAAACTAAACAAAATTTTATCAGTCCATGCTGTGGGACTTCAGCTTCAACTACACACACAAAAAATATATTTAATGAACCAAAAAACAACAAAAGGTTTGGGTTAGGAATTGCAAAGGTCCAGCCAGCAACCAGCATGCATTACTTTCTTTCTTTTTTTTTTTTCTTCCGTATTTTGCCCCTTCCTCCACCAAGTGCACCACCACTCACCACCAGGGACGCCACCACCAGCCACATCTGACATCCACATCCACCTCAATCCACTTATTACTTCCTTGAATCCTACCAGCAAAATTACATCTTTAAATCCACTCATGAAAGATTTTAATGCATTTTGATATAAGACTTGTACAGATTATTATTACCTAAGATTTTTAAAAGGCCATAATCTATTTTAATGCATGATTCGTAGACTTACTTGGCATGTTTCTATAATATGTAGCAAGTTGATTATTGTTACTGCTACATGGATGTTCCGTGTCAAAGCAGCAGCTGGTCTCAGCAACAAGGATTTTGTGGAAACTTTGAATAAATACCTTGTTTGATAGAAAATATCCTTTGAGAGTGAACAATGTCAACTGTAAGTGTGAGTGTAAAGAAATGAAAGCTGTGAGTGAAATGTGTGAATAAATACCTTTAGTTTTATGAAAATATCCCTTTTGAGTGAGCAATGTTAACTATAAGTGTGTAAGTGTAAAGATATGAAAGTTGTTTGTTTTGTACATCATTAATAAGGATTCTCTCTCTTCAGGGTCATTATGTTCCTTCTCCAGTGAGTGTGAATGATAGTAAAGAAATAAAAGTTGAGATAGTGTTCCAATAATTTGTAGTGTGTTGAAGCTTTTCTGTCATAACGATTCTCTCTTGAGGATGTCCCATTACTTTACAAGTTCTTACACTCCTTCCCCTGAGTGGGCCGTCCCTGGAGGCTGTGACATGCATTGGCTCCCTCCACCACAACGAAAACAAAATGTTCCCTCTCACCTGCCCACCCACCTGCCGCCGCTAACTGGGCGGTCACGTCATCAGCAATCGGCATAGACCCCTCGTCCTCCCCAAAGCTCCCAGGCGACGATGGAACATCATCGTCGTCATCGTCGCTGGTGATCTGAGTGCCCACACTGTCCCCGACGCCTCCGCCCCCTCCCGTGTCATCCAGTGGCTCGACTGTTGTTTCACTTGTCACGCTGGTTAGCCCCGCAGCCTCCACGCTATTCATCACCAGCTGTGTGGGGGGATATGAATTAGTACAGGCTGATCTAATGCTTGGATATTAAGTTGGAGTCACCAGCTGTCAGGGAATTAAGCTGGTTAGTCTTGCTGCCTTCACACTATTCATTGCCAGCTCTGAGGAAAATTTAAGTTACTGCAATCAGAGCTACAGCTTGGAAATTGATTTTAAGTTACTATAGTCAGATCTAAGACTTGCAAATTTAGTTGAAGTTACTAAAGTCAGAACTAAAACTTGGAAATTTTAGTTAATGATGATGAAAGTAAAGGATTAAAGCAGAAAAATTTGAAAGGAGATTACAGAAAATACTTATGCCATATTAAGATTTGTTTAAGATAGACTATAGGAGACAGTTATGGTATATTAAGATGAGTATGCTTTCCCTTACCTCCTGTCCCCCTGCCAGCGCCACACGCCATCCGCGTAAAGATGATGCATCAACACTGTTCATCACCAGCTGCAACATAAGACAATGCATCAAAACAAGGAACATAACACAACACAAAGCAAAACAGCAACAAAATATACTAAAATTAAGTCATGATACATAAAGACCTGAACTTATGAAATGTTGTAAATGGACAGAATTAGTATAGCTTTGTGTATAAATGTTTACGGGGGAAATATAGGCAAGCATCACTGTAAGATGGACCAAAGGAAAATAATGAAAGAAGGAAAACTTAGAAAAAGAAAATGGAGTGCTAGTATCAGCATTGTATACAAATATTTATAGGTTAAGCATAGATAAACCTCAGTGTATGATATAAAGCAAAAGAATGTAATGAAAGAAGAAGGAAGAAGAGCAAGAAAAAGTTAAAAAATAAAAGAAAAAAAGAATGAAAACATTAATATAACCAAAGGAAAGAGGAGCAAGGTCATACTGTATTTAAATAGAGACAGAAATGAAGGCCACAAGAACAACACTCACATACGAGGAGCCTGAGTCAGAGCCTGACATTCCCAGGCCCCTTTTTGGTGTGGAGGATGGGGATGATGATGGATGTTACCAGTCCCACCCGACGTCTCCTATGATGCCTGGGAAAATGATACAGATGCCACATTAGGGTCAAGTGTTGGTAATAAGTTAATGTAACAGACAAATTAAATAGAGACAGGATTATAAATGACTGTAATGAAATAGTTTAAAGGAGACAGGGTAGTAAGTGATAGAAATAGACTTAAATTAACAGGAGACAGGATAGTAAATGACAGGGGCAGACTCAAACTAAAAAGAGAGATAGTATGTGACTGAAAAAGATCAAATAGAAAGGTAACAGGTAGTGACTGGAATAGACCAAGTTAAAGGAAGACAGGTTAGTAAGTGACTGGAAAATGACTCATTAAAAGAAGACAGGATAGTAAATAGCTGGAAGAAATGCAAGATATGAGACAGCACAGACACAATAGGGAGCTTTAAGAGATAACATATATTAATGACCAGAGATGATACACAGATATATAAATTATACAGGGACTGCCATATGTAGTTTTGCTAGATTCTTTTAGCTTAAGTACTTTTAAAAATATTGACAAAATTTGCAATGAACAGAAAAGTAATATTTCAATAAAGCAACCAATTTTAATATTCTTAATAATTCCTTAATCAATACTAATACATCAATATCTATGTATATTCTTTAGGGCTATGGATTGTCAAAAATATAAAATGTAAAATCTACTCCATCAATATACTGATTTAAATTAAAAACAAAATGGAAAATGTTTGTGCTTCATATATCAGAAAACAAACTACACAAGATACATGGGATTGAATACTTCTCAATTTTTTATACACCTATTCTACATATCATGATACTGAAACATGTATAAGGAAGAAGTACTATGAAGTATTAAGGATTTATCAATCATTTGTATCTTTTATAGAAGTGACTAAAACTTATAAATGTTTTTAATACTGAATGATCACACTTTTATTCTTTAAATCTATATATAGCTGTGTGTGTGTGTGTGTGTGTGTGTGTGTGTGTGTGTGTGTGTGTGTGTGTGTGTGTGTGTGTGTGTGTGTGTGTGTGTGTGTGTGTGTGTGTGTGTGTGTGTGTGTGATGCTAGTGGTAGAATTGTTCTTTACTCCCTAATCAATGAATCTAATCAATAAACTTCTGGTTCCCTCTCCCTCTCCCTCTCTCTTCCCTTTCCTTCCCTACATTGACACCATTATTTATTCACAACATTGAGCTGTATACACACACATCTAACCCTACAAAGAAACATAGCAGGAATAAGTATTTTATAACAAACATCTATCTATCTATCTATCTATATATCAGGCTGGCAATCTCGCACGGAGGAACCCAGACAAGGCACCACACATATACTTTACACTCCAAGAATACACTCATTCCTTTAGCAAATCAAAGAGAACAAATTTTTTTTTCTCTTTTTCTGAGATGTCCAACTCCATAAAGGAAAAATATGAACATTAAGTTAAACTATGATGATATCCTGATGAGAGATAGACTAAGATAGAACAGACCAGAGAGTATGATGGAAAATAACTGAGAGAAAAGGGTGAGATTTAAACATGATTAGTAATTTTTAAAGGCTGACTCTGGCAAACTTAGAATGAAGATACCAAGAAGGACTTCTGAGAACTAACCCTGTGCATAGAGGCTGCTAGACTGAGCTATCACATCAATAAGGCAGAGTGCAAAGACTCGGACATTTAAACAGAATTGGTAATCTTTAAAGGCTGACCAAGGCAAACTTAGAATGGAGCTATCAAGAGAGACCTTTGAGATCTAACCCTGTGCATAGAGGCTGCTAAATGTGAATAAAACACATATGTAAGCCTCGTGGAACAGTGAATATCATTTTAGTGAATAAGTACTACTGCCTCTTAAAATCCATTCCCTCTCCCAGTCAACATCTCAGTTCACAATCCACGGCTGTAATGATTTTCCCAACTATACTAATCAAAAGTAAGAATGCAGTGATCAGTGGGAACTCACTCTTTCTCTGAGTTGTCACATCTCTCTATTTATCTCTATACCAGGCTGGCAATCCCACACAGGGCAGTCCAAAGCACAGCACACACACACACACACACACACACACACACACACACACACACACACACACACACACACACACACACACACACACACACACACACTCACACTACTAGACTGAGTTGACACACTTTCTCAAAATAATAGAAATGTGCTACATAATATATGCAGTAATAATGGTGTAATAATAATAATAAAAATCAGCAGTTTAGCCATTTCCCTGCATGCTTATGTGAGCACTTCATAATCATCTCTATAAATATCTAAATCTTTAATGAGCAGCTTGTAAAAAATATTTGTGTACACTAGATTACCCTGGACAAACATAATTATGACTACAAACATAATTATGACAAGATGAATGCATACTGACAGTTTGATTCTCACACACACACACACACACACACATACACAACAAAAGTCATATTTTGTCCAGAAATAGTAACCGTCTGGAAATAATGAAGCAAGGCAACTTTCATAATCCCCACAACTACTCGGTCACAGCCACAGATTCTAAACAAATTCCCTTCACTGGACAAGAGCCAACCTAGCAGTCTGTGGCCTTGACTGGATCTGACACCTGGTGATGCAAAGATTATGCAATCCCATTTATACTTGTCACATGCACTGAAAGCTTCTCACTCCTGTTTTGACATAAAAATATGGAGAATTACGTAACGATACCCAATGAGAACTTAGGCGTAACATTCTGAGTTTCTCCGATAACCTAACTTAAGCATAACATTCCCAGTTTTTTCTGATAACCAAACTTTCTGCTCCTACTAAGATTTGGAAGAATATCAATCTTAACTGGAGAGAGGAAGTGTATTTCTTTATGTATTAGTCTAATGTGATCTAAGGTAACCAAACCATAACAATACTAAATACTTAATAAAAACCTGTCATTCTACACACTAAATATCTAAGACTGTGTTTAAAATACCTATTACTACTTCAGAAATGCCTGTTACTGTCAATATTAATTAATTGAGATCTCTATTTCAACTCTATGCTATCAATGAGGTGTGTACCATAGGAAAGGAAGGTTAAGATAAAGCTGGTAAAGAGTTCCTTGTCTCTATACTCCACTTCTTGTTATTTTACTCCATATATTTGTTACTGTGACTCTATCAGCAAGAAAGGAGCTCTGTCTGTGCTCTAGGATGTCAAGAAAGTAAATAACTAAGGCTTGTGGACAAAACACAGGCCTATTATAGAGTTCCTTGTCTCTACACTTAAGTACTTGCTATAATTCCACATATCTTTGTTACTGTGATCCTATTAGCAAGAAGACAGCTCTATATGTGCTCTAAGGTGTCAGAAAAGTAAACAACTATGAGTTATGGGCAAAACAAAGGCCTATTATAGAGCTCCTTATCTCTATACTTCAGTCCTTATTCTTCCACACATCTTAGTTACTGTGACTCTAATGTCTAGAACAGAGCTCTACCTGTGCTCTACGGTGTCCAGGAGGTAAACAACTAAAGACTAGAGATAATAACACAGGCCTACAATACAGTCCCTTATCTTCATGACTCTACAGTAACATTTCCTTACATAAAACACGGATAGAGCATAATTCTAGGGCTTTAACATCATAAGAGTGACAGGAAGAGCTCTAAGAAGGCAGGATGAGGCCATGGAGACCCTAAGAGGCTGAGACTAGTACAGACAGAGCTTCTCTCTCCCTATCTCTCCACAGCATCCCCACCAAAGCTCTCTTCTAAGGCTCTAGCCACCCTTGGAGAGCCTTTCTGAGAGCTCTGGTGGGTCTGGTGGAGAGCTCTATATTCAGTGACATTTGGCGCAAGATGGGCGGGACTGAGCAGGCCCAAATGAGACAGATTTTAGAGTCTGCCTGGTCCCGGAGCCTGCGTACGCATATTTCACCTGCGTCCTGACACACCATTCTGCCTCCTGCTGCTCCTCCTCCTCCACCTTATCTCCCTCTCTCCCTCACCTCACAGACTCTACTTGGAGGTGAAAGGCAAGTCCTGGGAAATAGAGCTGGGGGCCGGACACCAGGGGACGCCACTAAGAAATTTCCTCGGTGAATTGTTGGTGTGGGAGAGGGGAAAAATATCGATTTTCTCCATGGCTTTGCTGGGGGTGTCTGGGTCTGCCATGTTGAGTCTGCGCAGAACGAGACAGAGCAGAAGACCTTTTGGGGGTGATAAAAGGTGGAATTTGTGGCCTTACTCCCTCACCTTTGCTTCCACTGGGCCTCTCTGTCCCCTTGTCACCTCTCTGCCACCTCACCTCAGGGTCAGGGGCGGCCGAAATTGCCAGGGGAAAGCTTTAAAAATGGACGAGAAGGGAAGAACAGGGCACGGGATGGACTGAAATATTTGAACGCACAGAGCACCAGAGACATCTATTGGCCTTAACTCATATTTTACTCTCATTTTGACTATTTCCGCCTATTCCAACCTTCCGCGGGTGCATTTCCGAACTCCATAGGTGTTAAAAATACGTGTTAGGGTGTGAGGACTTAGTGAAATAAGGTAAAAACGGAGAAATAAGGGGTTGTGATGTAAGGCTGAGGTGCCAATTTCTTTTTTCTTTTTTTTCTTTTATATTTTAGTCCTTGTGTTCTCGTGTCAGTCTCTCTCCTCTGTGTTGTTAAGTGAGAACACGTGAAACACAGGTGTGGAAATTGCATTAAAGACCAGGTGAAGTAAAACATTAATAAAAGGAAAATTTTGGCTGGGTGTGTATTTGAAGTGAGGGATAAAATGTGATTCCTACGTTTCTTTCCGTCTTTCCCCCAAGTTTCAGGTGTTTATGACGCAGGAAAGTGTTGTGTGTATCATGTCAGGCGCTGAAAAAAATAATATAATGATCTGTGTAGTAATTTACTGTAATAAGCTGCTAAAACACCGTAATGCTAATCCATTTTTTTTAATATTTTACTCCGTTTTTACGTAAGTTTGGGTGGTCACTGTTACATAGACCTACTTAGTGTATATTTACATAATTACACATCTGAATAACTAACTTGAAATTTAAGTAAAAACACAATATTTCATGATTTTCCAAGCACATATTTACAATACAGCTTGATATGCGTCTTGAAGATAGAAAAATATAAATTCCCTCCTGCCTTGTGCACCAAAATCGAATATACAAGTGTTTCTTACGGAAACACGATGAAAACATAATAATATCCCAGTACAGGGTGGTAATACTTGACATAGCATTGTGGGATAAGAAGAGGACACTCATAACATAAGGAACATATTATAATGCTGTAAATCATCCCAGTAGCTGCTCCTTATGTATTCTATTGCTGCCCCTCTCCAGGACAAGCAAGCTCCCCTTATTCTATCACATCAGAAAAAATTGCAGTTTAACACAATGCATCCCATCTTTTTGGCCATCTCTATCCCAACAAGCTTGGGAGCTGGTGGGAAAGCAGGGTTTTAGGGTGGGGGAAGCCAAATTATGCCAAATTTGGACATTCATGAAAAGTCTAAGAATGATTTGCCATATTTTGGAAACTGGGGAAATTTCAAGCTTAGCTTAATTTTACCTAAGCGAAGCTTTGCTCCCAGTGGAGTCATTAAAAAGACAGCTCTCATTGGCATGGCCCTTATTGACTGAATGAGAGATACAAGACAGCATGCACAATTTCATATTGGAAACTAACACACTAATACTGTATCCCTCCAAGCAAGCCTCATCAGCATGGAAATAGAACTGTGATGCAGTGAAAGACGTGTAATATCACTGCAACGTAACCATGCATGACCTCACAACAAAACCCAACACACACACACAATACACATGTTGTACAGTGAGTATTCATCACCATAAGCACATCATTTAGCACCGCCATGAGGAGCTGCTATTGGCAAATTTATCCTTTGGTTGTTTAAAGTTGTCATAAATAGGTCTAAATTCATTATAATTTCTCATGCAATACATATATTAAACAGCCAGCACCTAGCCACGTCTCTCTCACCCTTATCTAATACTGTGACTCCTGCCTCAGACTAGCAGGAGCCATGTACCAGTGTCGACCCCTGGCACTCGCTGGCGTACGTCTGTACAGCACCAAGGCAGCACACACCAAGCAGGCCATAGACAGAATCATTCGAGTGGACCATGCCGGGGAGCTTGGGGCTGACCGAATCTATGCTGGACAGATGGCAGTTCTAGGTGAGATCTGTTTGCTTTTTAAGTGTTCTTTGAGCCCCTTAAGGGTTGCGGTAGTCTATTTGTTCTTTATCCTTTCATCAGGAATTGACAGGACTTCATGTCTTTCTAATTGTTCCTTAAAGATTGTAGTAGTCTGTTTATTTTTCTTATTTCTTCTAGTATAGTATTTTCCCTGGAATCCGTAGTAGGTTGGTCCATGAGACTTCCTTTCCACCAGTTGCTAACAGGGCTAAGAGTGCTATTGATGCATGTGTGAGCAACAAACACAATCCAAGGTTTATACAGAGAAAGTACGTCAACCTCATATTACCTCTCATATCATTCAGGCAATTCAAGGTGTATGTTTCAAGAGTACATCAACCTCATATCACCTTCCATATCATGCAGGCAATTCAAGATGTTTCAAAAGTACTTCACATTGCCCTTGTTATTCTGCAGGCAAGACAAGTGTTGGACCAGTCATCCAGCACATGTGGGACCAAGAGAAGGAGCACAAGGCCAAGTTTGAGGAGCTGGTACCCAAATACAGAGTGCGACCCACTGTTCTTCTCCCCATCTGGAATGTTGCTGGCTTTGTTCTTGGCGCAGGTGAACACTTGAACTTCTTGAACTTCTCATTACATTACAGTAGTTTTACTGAATTTAAAATAGGGAAAACAGAATTCAGTACTGGAGGATTTACACACACACTATTTTCATACCCCAGGAACAGCGTTACTTGGGCGAGAGGCAGCGATGGCATGCACGGTGGCAGTGGAATCCGTCATCACTGACCACTACAACTCCCAGCTGCGGGAACTCATCAATCTTGGCGAGGAAGAGAACAAAGAACTTATAGAAGTCATCAAGAAATTCCGTGATGACGAAATGGACCATCACGACACAGGCCTGGCTAATGACGCTGAACAGGCCCCAGCTTACACTGCCTTGAGTAATGTGATCAAGACAGGGTGTAAGGCAGCTGTGTGGCTGTCTGAAAGAATCTAGTTAGCAGGGTTTTGTAGGCCAAGTAATTGATCTCCTTAGTGGGTTATTAGTCTTGTATGAACAATCTGCCTTTCTGGTAAAGTTATTGTGATCTGCCTCTTCCCTTGACAGATGTGGGAATTATTTGCTACATGACTATCTTGTATCTCCATCCATTACACTCATACTGGGAGTGCACAAACCTTTTTTGTGATACTTGGATATATGTATTTTCATTATTCATGGTGTCACTGCCTAGTGACAAACATAGGAGATGACTATATTTTTACATTCTGCTGTCACCCTGCAAAGAATGACAAACACACCAGATCTGTCTCTCTCCTTACATTCTGCCAAGTCTTTTCAAATCTAATTGACTCTTTCTTGGATACACATCTTTTGAACATGATTTGTATGTGACTGTGCTTGTTAATTTATATAGACAGACATCTTCTATGCCTATAACAAATTTTACAGTTCATTCTGAATTCAGAGCATATTTATTCAGTATTAAATGTTAGTCATGTAAACCATAGTGTAAATATAGTTAAGTTTGATCACTGGTTTTGTAATTGCTTTGAAATGAAATATTTTTTTGATTCCACATTTTATTTACTCATGCAATCAGCTTAACAAAATATGAAAAAGCTGTACATGTAATGAGAGACAATGATGAGAATGTGATGCTTGGTTTTGAGTGGTGTTAAATGCTGCTCAGAGATGAGATGGCCAGGTGTCATCACAATGCACTTCCCTGATGCATGAAATTAGCAAAACTGAACATGAAAGGGTAGAGTTGAAGACCACAATTCTATATCTACACAACAGAACCACACCTGCATGCACACATCATCCTTGTTCTAAAAACTCCAGGAAATTGAATAGATAAGCTGAGATAAGGGCCACAATTGAGTTTACGTTGTTAATGGATATTGTAAATAATCTAATTCACTACTTATTAAGAGGACCTGGTGGCTGTGTGTTACAGTGCTCAGCTTGTGTTCTGAAGGCTGTGGGTTTGATCCTCACAACAGTATTCCAGTAAGAGACATGGTAGTTATGTAAGCCTAACAAGACCCATATGACCTTTAACTGTAGAGAGGGATAAGGAGGAAGGGATTAATTTGGAGAGGAGTCCTTGTATTCTGCCAGCTTGATGATGCAATGTGGGGAACAGAAGGTTCTATAGTGAGCAAAATCACCGGGTGGAATTAACCCAAAGTGATTATTTCCATACTCTTGGGAATGATAATACTCTCTCTGCATAGAAGACTATAATATATACTTTGAGTGTGAGGAAAACACTCAAATTCAGGTGTTCAAGGTGACTGTTTCAAAAAGTGTGAGGAAAGCACTCAAACTCAGGGTGTTCAAGGTGACAGTTTCAAGAGTTAAGAAACCTGAGGAAAGAACAAGGTAGACACTATGCAATGCCATTATGATGGATGGCCAGACCAATGTAGGACTGAGACACACTTGTAAATGTGAATACCTCAGTGAAGTGATGGGGGAGGGAGGCATATTGTGCAGGTGTACTCAATGAAGTGATGGGAGCAGGCATACTGTACAGGTAATGTGCAAATCTGGAATGAAAATTACTAGGAAAGTGTGTTAGAAACTCTCAGACAGAATGCAGAGTAACAGAAGGAATGTTCAGGTAAGAAAATTTTCAGAAGGGACCTAAAGACAAAATAAACAGCACATAATTCTGCAGTTTGCCAAGATGTCTTCTGGTGACTGATGCCCACACACACATAAATATGAATCTGGCTTCAACAGTATGATTATGACAATGACAAATGAGACATGCATTCACTCACACCATTCAAGGCTCAAAATTTAAAGAGCAAATTACTAAAGAGACGAAAGATTTCACACTGAACATAAAAATGACAGCGAACAGAAACTACGTCCCTCCAGCAGCAATTATTGTCTTAAGAGTCATTCAACAAGTAAAATATATAAAAAATTATGCTAGCGAGCGTCATGTCGTGTCCTGGTCAGTGTTCCTATTCGTACACCATAAGGATAAAAATATAAACAAACATTACTTAACAGCCTCTTCAGATAATCTTGTGACGTGGGAAAAGCCCAGTGAGAAAGATAAAATGTGATGAGTGAGATTTAGGTCCATATTTTGAAACACTTCTGTACTGTACCTTCACTAATTTCAAAGGACTCTAGTTGAAGTTATACGAGTCTTCAAGGGTACTGTTATAGTTCTAGAGATGCATTAACAAAATTTCTACATTACAGTAAAATCCCTCTTATCTGGCATCAACGGGACCGCCGACATGCCGGATACTTGAATATTGCCGGATACTTGAATAGAAGTGAAATTATGTCCACAATCACCACCCTACACTCACGCATCTTATCATAACAAAGATCAGCTGATCACCGTGCCGTGCATCGCCACCTGCGCTACCACCTCACACTCACCAACACACAGTTGTAGCATTGGGCCTGTAATTGTGACTCCTTCTGATCTTTTCAAGCTGAACCACTTGTATAACACTTTGTCCATCATTTCACCACGATGATACTGCAGTGTGTGACGATTTTCCACTGCCTTTGGGGTGTCGGTGGCTTTCATGTAATCCCGCAACTTTTTCGTTTGGGATTTAATGTCATAAATAGTTGATGAGCCCACACCATATTCTGCCATTAGTTGCTGTCTGCTTTCACCTCTCTCTAATCGTCGACAAATGTCTACCTTCTGCTTAAGTGTAAGCACAACACGCTTCCTCTTTTCTACAACTTTAGGCATGATGAAGGCGTCAGGCGATAAACAGAGCACACGCGGGACTGAGTCACTGAGTAAACACAGTGCAGTGGGCCGTGGGTGGCGCGAAGCAGTGTGCTCTGGTGGCGAGGGGACAAAGTATGCCTCGTGTGGGAATTTTAATCGATTTTATGAGTACACATTGAATTTTTATTGATTTTAAGGCTCGGGGAAAAATGTGCCGGATACTTGAAGCTGCCGGATACTCGAATGCTGGATGAGAGGGATCTTACTGTATTAAGAAGGGAAACATTCTACATTATTAAAAGGAGAAACAGTTTTGGAATCTAGGTTATCATCTCTGTGGCCTTTGAAAATAGTTGTGGTGAAAATACATGGGATTTCAAGGGAATTTGTGTCAGATTAACAAGATTTTTACACTATTAAAAGGAAAAACACTCTTGAGAACCCGGCTAATCATCTCTGTGGCCTTTGAAACTGGTCGTGGTGCAAGAGCAAAGTGTTTCTGAATGCAGGACTTACAACCATCTTGCTAATAATTAAAGTAACACCAGGCAGGAGTACTACATTATTTTAGTGGGTGGGAAAAGCTTGAGTTTCTCCTTGAAGGCACTGATGTCTGTGATGAAGTGCTCTTTGGGGATACAGCTCTCCTCTCCCTCCTCAGGCAGTAAGTAGTCGACAATACCATCTTTGTCTTTCAAGATGAAGAAAGACGGGTTACAGGATATTATGTTGCTGTTTTACAATGACCAAGGTCAATAAAATATATGTCAAAAATGTCCCTTGAAGTGCCAATCCCTAAATAACCAAAGAAATTTACAACAATGCAATACAATTACTATAACAGAACAAAAATAAACGAAAGGATATACCCAATAATAGTGTCTACAAATAACTTTCTCTAATTTCTGACATCAAGAGACTTAAATGGAGTGAATTAAGAGAAGAGCAAGGCACTCACCCAGCAGAGCATCTAGTGACGGGGGAGCACCAGCCTCTGGGTCACTGGCACCCACAACCTGCACACTCAGCTTCTTGTAGTTCGGTGACTTAGCATTCATTAATTCCTGCAGACATTCCACCACCTCCTTGTGTGTGAACTCCTGGATCAAGTCAACCTTAAGGGGTAAAAACATGTACATCATAAGAACATAAGAAAATATGGGTTGGGGCAAGAAGCCATCAGGTCAACAAGTGACAGTTCATGAATGAAAAAAGCCTATCTGTTTCCACTTATCAGTTTCATCAATGAATTTGTCTAATCTCCTTTCAAAACTCCCCATTGACTCAGCACTAACAACCTGATTACCGAGTTTTTTTCTATTCATCTACCACTCTATCTGAGAACCAATTCCTTCCAACTTCCTTTTTAAATCTAACTTTTCAAGCTTGAACCCACTATTTCTTGCCCTATACTGATTACTGACCCTGAGAATTTTCTGTGGAGTCACCTATACCACATACCATATTCCACTCATCTACCATTATCTGAACCAGTCACGTCAACCCACCTGTTTCTTCAGCCGGTCAAAGAGGTACTCCCCATGGACAATCTCACTCCAGTTACGGTTGACCTCTTCCTTCAGCGTGAGATCAATAGTTTGCTTCATACTGGTGAGTGTCTCCTTCAGCTCAGCCACCTCTGCTGCTCCCATGTTCTTCACCGTCCTCACAAACTCCTCCACAAATGCATCAATCCTTTGGTCCACATGTGAGGCACTGGATGTGAAGAAGAGGATGTAATGGAGGTACAACAGTAACATAACAATACCAGAGCACAATATAAGGAAGAAATGCTGGAATGAAAACCTATACTGAAATGCAGCTACAACACAATTTTCAGGTCCACTTGTAAGGTGCTTGATGTGAAGGAGAAAGGAATGCAATCAAGAATACAGAGAAAATATCAATACCAAGATACATAATAATCTAAATGTCTGAATATGCTTCTGAAACCTTGAACTAAACTACACCACTTAAGATCAGCACACATACAAGACTTCATAACAATACAAAGTTTATTCAACACATAACAAACCCAGTCACACCTGAACTTGTTAGCCTGAGTGTTGACAGTGATAGACAGTCCCAGGATGCCATAAGTGTTGTGATTGGTGCAGTGAACGTGGTAACCCAGCTGTTCCTTTGTCCGTAGCTGGTCAAATACTGGCCCCTCCATCACCATCTGTGTCAAGAAAAGACATGAAGGAATAAGAAAACAAGAACTAATAAAGGGATAACCACAAAGACAAGTAATATATCAGATAACAATAACAAAGAATATAAAACACATTAACGATAAGTAACACTAGAAATACACAGTGAAAAACCAGAACTCACGTCAATAAACTCGTGCATAACCTCCAGTTTGAGTGAGCCCTGTTTGTGCTGGTAGTAGCTGATGATAGAAGTGTTGGTGTTGGCAGGATTGACAGCCTTTGCCCTCACTGCCCAGGAACCCTTGGCCAGCTCATTGGTGCACAGCTGGGGAGAGAAGCGAACTGAGTCAGAAACATGATAAAAGATCGCCAAGCAGTATGGGAGACATAACTAGGGTGACGTTAGCAAAATTCTCAGGATCAGGAAAGTGAGTCTGTATCCAAACACACACTTGAACATAAAAGTCAGTTCAGCATGCCATACCTCCATGAGTGGCTGTTCAGGTGGTGGGCGTAACCTCTTCTTCACCAGCCCATACAGTTCCTTGGCCTCCTCCCTTGTGTTGTTACCCTGTAGACCAAAGAAGTGACTGACTGATTGACTGATTAGATACACCACAATATCAATAGCATAGGCAGAAGTGAAAATAAAGAGTAAATAGTTAATTTTCACAGCTCCTCATACAGAAAATAACATCTTTACACAATTATCATTATCAGCAAAACTAAATGTCTATCTCTTCACTTTAATTCTTTTTACTGAAGAGGATAAGGATATGACAAGGGTCTTTAGGAAAAGGATTCTGTAATAAGAGTAACCTACAATATGAGGGAATGTTTATAGATATGACTGAGTGAAACGGGGATGTCGACTTGGTAAATATATCTATCTATCTATCAGGCCGGCAATCTCACACAAGTTGGTGGAAAGGGACAATCTCATGGACCACCTTACTACACCTTCTCTGCATGGCATCCTATTAAGAAAATCACTACGCAAATAGACAGACTCCCTCACAATAACTTCCCTGACAAGTCCCAGCAGACCAAGACTCACTTGAACCAGAACCCGAACATTGCTGGGGGAGAAAATGTGTGGAACAAACTCCTCTAGAATGTCTTTGATAGTGGCTGTCTTGGTCTCCTGAAGCTTCTGCAGGCATGTCCAGTGAACATCCTGTAGAACGGCTAGTCGCAGGTCGCTGAGGGAGTTAGGTTAGGTTACCGCAGGTGGAAAATACTTGTACATACATTTTTTTCTCTCTCTTTTTTTAGAGGTTCATAATTAAGGCAAAATAAATAGAATGTGAATTATCAAACACAAACAAACATGCGGGTGCAGTAAAAGGTGACTCACTTGCGCACTTTGTCTGGCTTGAGGACAGAGCTGTAGTAACCCTTGATGTGCTGCTGTCTCATCTCCTGGAAGGTCTTCTCATCAAGGGTCTTGCCGAAGTTCTCAATGTGGTGCAGCAGGAGATCAAGAACTTGCTGTCAGGGGCCAAGGAGAGGAGATGCAGCTGAGACTTTGGAAAACGAGGTATGGTAAAGTTACTTGGTGCAAGATACAGCAAAGACTTTGGAAGCAGTCTTGAAAAATATGGGATAGCATAATTTTGCGAGACTTTTCTGGATGCACACTTCTTTTACGATAAATTAAAACTTCTTAGAACTAAACAACTCACAGGCAGTTTCTGGTTGAATCCGTTGACTTTGAGGAGAAGGCCTTGGTTGCCGCTGATGAATGAGTAAACATACTGGGCCATGTTAGCTGGGTACAGGTCCTCCATCACCTGCTGCTCAAACAGACTGAGAAACAAGTCCTGCAATGCCGCCCTGGAGGAACACCACAAAAATGTACCGATTATAGACAATATATGAGCAATGTAAGAATAAAATACACTTAAGATGATAATCAGTATACAAAATACACTATCTATTCATATCCCAGGCATACAATCCCAAAAGTAAATAAAAAGAATTAACAAAAGAAAACCAAATGTGGACAAGAAATGTCTAATAAAAGCAGATAAAAGGAGAAAAATCAATGAGAATTAGCAAATGAACCAGATAGAGTCCCAAAAAGGTAAACAAAACAAAGAATAAATAAATAAATAAATAATAACATATAAAATCTCACAAACAAGACCCACAAACAACAAATCAAACTGAAGGATATAATGAAGACCAAACCTAACAAGACTAAAATAAAACATCGACACTTCTCCAGTTCTGGCAAATCATTTCAAGTCCTTTCTTTGAGAACTGGCACCTCAGAGGGGCTTTTTTTATATAAATCTATTGCCTGTGCCATTCTTACATAAAATACAATCCTACACACAAGGAAAAGACTGAAGATACGAAGCAAAAACAGCAGAATGGATACTGATCACTCACATTCTCGGAGACTTGATAGTCACGTCACTGAGGAAATACACATAACAGTAAGTTCTTGGCAGCTGGAACTTAACATCCTGCCTGAACCAAAGTGTTCCTCTCTCGTCCTCCACCAGACACTCAGGGTATTCCGGCACCTCCTTCTCTGGCTTCTGAAGGTCAAAGTTATCAGGAATGAAGAGGTTTGGGGTTGGAATGAACAAGTCTGGATTAGAGGGGAGGCTGGCCCACCTCTCCTTCCATGCCTTGGGGATTTCTGGGGATGGAAATGAGGCGTAATAATTAAACCAGCGTTACTACCAATATTTATCTTGACATTAATAGTAATCTGTCTCTTTCCACCATAGAGCAACAGGATTAAGTGTGTGTGTGTGTGTGTGTGTGTGTGTGTGTGTGTGTGTGTGTGTGTGTGTGTATACGTGTGGTGCCTTGTCTGAGCTATCCTGTATGGAATTGCATATTTTATTTAATCTTGAGTCTAGTTACAGAGATGCATCTGTATATTTGCACATAATTGTTCATGAAATATATTCTCTCTCTCTCTCTCTCTCTTCTTTCTTCACAATGTTTGGAGGAGCAGAAAGAGGAGAAGGAGCACTTTATTTACCAACTAGAGAATGTGAACAGAAAAGAAAGCCTCTCTCTGTCTCTTTCTCTTACCCTCTGTGCAATACTTGGTGCCAAACCACTTCTCAGTCTGCTGACAAAGGTCCTCCTGTGTCTTAGAGCTGATGATGATGTTGCATGTCTCAGGAAGTAGTGCATCAAGGCATTCCTTAATAATCTGAGGGACAAAGAAATTAATGGTAAGCCTTTATGTATCCATCACAAACAATGGCAGCTGTGGTTTTATCTTTCAGTGTGCTGTAGTTGTTTTTTTTTTTTAATTAAAGGTGAGGATGAGAAGAGGTAGAAAGCTTTAGTTAAGTGTCTCATGTCTTTTTGTATATAAGGATATAAAAATATGCATAGAATACTAAATTCAGTTACTCTATAAGATGTCTTTACTTTATGTTCTTCTAATATCTATAACTCAAAGAAAAGGCAAAAGGAAAACACAGAAAAGATGCAAACAGTGACACAAAACACATCAGAAAACAAACACTAAATTTAACCAATTCTAACACACCACCAGGACCTCCACCTCACCTTGGGGTCATAGTGGTCCTGCAGGGCCTCTCCGGTAAGATAGTGAGCAGGTGGGTACAGCTGCATTGCCTCCGATAAATTCTCTACATTCTCCACTGTTGACATTTCCTCAGCATATTCAAACTTGAGCTTCTCTATCTGCTGGATCTCCCTGAAGACTCTCTCAATGGGGCCGGCCTCTTGTAACATGGTCAGGTATTGGAAGATGACACACAGCACCTACAGAGAAGGAAAGTAAGAGGTCTATCTATCTATATACCAGACAAGCCATCCCACACAGGGCTGCCAGACAAAGCACCACACTTTCACACACACATCATTCACACTCTGGATAGCCCCTGGACTACCATACTACATTCCAAGAGCTTTGCTACACCACAAATAACTAGGTACAGCCACAGCAAGGCCTAACAGCGCACACTATAATATAAAAAGAAGAAACTAAACACATAAACCTCCCTTACCTCCTCCAGGTTAGCGAACCCCTCATCAGTGAGGTCAACACTGATACTCATAATAGCATAGGTACTGTTGTGCTCAAAACCAGACTCGTCATTGCCTGAGTACAGCTCTGACGCCCACACTCTGCCAAATAAACACATGACATTAATGTTCAAATGATTCCCCAAGTCATGAACTCCCTGCCTGCTTCTGCATTTCCTCCTTCCTATGACCTGAATCCTCTAATTTCTGATGACATTTCTTATCTTTCTTTTGGGATTAGCACCTCAGTTGGCCTTTATTTTTTATTTTTTTTGTTGCCCTTGGCCAGTGTATTATAAGCACATACATATAAGAATATATACAACCACTCACTTCTTCTTGAGGAATGAGAGAATGGATCCCTGCCCCTCATGCCCCAGGAGGTGAGAGATGTAGTGCAGGGGCTTGGTCTGGTAGTGGGAGAGGAGGGAAGGTAAGGCCCACTTCACCTCCACATTGTGTTCTTCTTTGGTGGGCACAACACGACACAGGCAGTGAAACTTGTCTGTAGGGAAGGGGAACTCAAGGTGTGTGTAGGATGGTCTGGCCAGCTTGTTGTTGGGGACCTGAGAGTAATGGTAGGTGTTACTTGATACAAGGATATCTTAACTTCAACAGAAAGAAAGGCTACATGAATACACATATATAGAAACAGAATCCAGCAACTGCATCTCAAGTCCTGAATATTATATCTGAATAAACATACTCTTCTATCCTTACTGATTCTAAGTTAGTCACCCTTGTTATATCCCCTACACCACCTAAAGACCTCTATCAGTGATCTTAAACTGTATACCTGGGAGAATATATTGCAGACTAGTTCCTGTAGGGCATCAAGAGACAGCCTGGCCTGCACCGCTAAAGTCATGTAGTGCCCTGAGTAATACTTGAGGCGCAGTTCATGTAGCTTGGTGTGCAGGGCCTCATCAGGGATCCCAGTGTTCAGTGTTGCCTCGTTGCCCCAGGTGAACTTTCCCATTGGGTGTCCCTCCAAGGCAAATGTCCCAAAGATTTGCTGCACTCTGTAGGTGTCCTCAGGCAGGGCCATTTGAAATTCTGTGGATGAGAAGTATGGGGGATGTGTTTCTTTTCCTGTGTTGGTGGTGATGGTAATGGTGGTGGTGGTGATGAGTGATGCTGAGTTAAAAGAGGCTTTCTTACCATCCAATATATCAAAGAAAAGTTAAAATCTTCCCCAAACTTAACATAAACTATCTTCTAGTCCTAAACACTTCAACACACAGTTATAAGAGGTTTTCTCACCACTAGATATGACAAGAGATAGCTAAAATCTTCTCTAAACTCACTTAAACTTATTCTACACAATTTAACTCATATACAGTTGGAAAAACAGGTCTAATCACCATTAAATAAGACAAAAATAAATAAATAAATAAACAAATAAATAAACAAATAAACAAATAAGTAAATAAATAAAATAAAAAAAATAAAATAAAATCTTTCCAGAACAACCCAAACCATTTCCTTACCAACTTAACTTCAACACACAATCTGAACCACTAAATATGAAAAACACCTAAAATCTCTCCCAAACCTAACCTACACTCACACACACAGTTCCTCACAGCTCACCACTATGCACAGCCTCCCGTTCTCTCTCCATGGCCTCCTGCTTCATGAGAGGGTTGATGAAAAACTGGGCAAACCTATCCAGGGCGCCTCCCAAGTTACGTTCCTGCACTTCAAAGTAGAAGGTGGTGTGTTCCATGTCTGTGTGGGCGTTGTCGTGGCCCCCATGCTTCTGCAGGTGTGGGGCAGAAAGAAATGGGGTTTAGTGGGTGCCTCTGGGTAATATGTGGTCATTTTGATGCTAATACTATGAACAGTAGCTTCATAAACACAAGATTATCTAGGGTCTGTGTTTTGAAATGCTTTACACTCTTATAAGGAGGAAGAGATTTACTGAATGCCACTGGGTGATATGAGGTAATTTTGATGCTATTACAAACAGAAGCTTCATAACACTACACAAGGATAATATCAAGGGTCTGTACTTTGAAATGCTTTGAACTCTGATAATAAGGATTAATTTCAAAACCCACAGAGATGAATAGCCAAGTTTTCATGAGTAATTTTCTCATTGACCCCCACAGACAAGTTATTCACAATAAGAACAATACTCTCATCCAAACTATTTTCTCATATGGACCATTCTCAAAAGCCAAAGAGATGAACAGCCAAGTTTTTCACAGGCAATTTCCCTACTAACCAATCCAACCAATTACAGAAAGACCATTACCGTGATGAAGAAATCGAAGTCGTTCTCCTTGGGGAATTTCTCCGAGCCCATGAACACCATATGCTCCAGAAAATGCATAAGACCTGGGATGTGTTCAGGGTCCTCAAAGCTGCCCACACCGACTGTCAGGGAAGCTGCGGCCTGTGGGAAGATGAAGAGTTGTGAGGTGTTGAAAGAAGAGGTGGTGGTGTAAACTAGTGTGGAGATAAGGAAAATAATTTTAATAGGTACTTTAAGAAGTGTCAGGCAGGAATGGAGGTGGTCTGATATGCTGTCTAAATAGAGAAGATAATGCTGTGTTGTGATAAGTAAATGTATCAAAGAAAATAAGGGAAGGTAAATGGTGAGATATGCTGTCCAGATAAAGATAATACTGTGTTTTGTAGATAGATGCTGTGAAGGAATAATTACCAGGTACTTAGTGGTGTCTGATGGCTTCTGTTTGCAGTCCTTCCCTCCTTCTTCTTCTTCGTCCTCATCTTCTGTCTCCATATCTGACTCTTCCTCCTCCATGTCATCTTCATCTGATCCGTCTGAATCATCTACCAAAACAAAAAGATGAAAGTTTTTATTCTTTTCCTAGTGTGCATTCATCTCTTGTTAATTTACAAAGATGCAATTATGATAGTTTTTATTCTTTTCCTAGTGTGCATTCATCTCTTCTTAATTTAAAAAGATGCAATTATGGTAGTTTTTATTCTTTTCTAGTGTGCATTCATCTCTTGTTAATTTCAAAAAGATGCAATTATGATAGCTTTTATTTTTTTCCTAGTGTGCATTCATCTCCTGTTAATTTTAAAAAGATGCAATTATGACAGTTTTTATTCTTTTCCTAGTGTGCATTCATCTTTTGTTGATTTAAAAAGATGCAATTATGATCATTTTTATTCTTTTCCTTGTGTGCATTCATCTCTTGTCAACCAAAAAAGAAACAAATAAGTTAAAAGTGCATTTCAAACAAAATTTAAGTAAAAAAGACATTAATTTTTAAATATTTAGCTGACTATGGTCCATACAGTACTGTGAAACATTTCTATCTGCACCTCCAGTACTTTCAATAAGCCCTAGTTGAAGTGACACGGGCTTTTATGGTTCCGGTAACAGATTAACAAGATTTCTACACTATTAACAAGAAAACACTCTTGAGAACTTGGTTAATCATCACTGTGGCCTTGAAAAATAGTTGTGGTGAGAAAGCAAGGTATTTCTGAAGAGAGAGAGAGAGAGAGAGAGAGAGAGAGAGAGAGAGAGAGAGAGAGAGAGAGAGAGAGAGAGAGAGAGAGAGAGAGAGAGAGAGAGAGAGAGATTATTAGCTAAGAGTGAGGACAAGAGTATTGGACATAAAAGAAAGACAAAATATGCAGCAATAGTACCCACCATCCTCTTCCTCTTCCTCCTCAGACTGTTGGATCCTGTTGATGTCGGACACAAGAAGTGCTGTGAGGCCGTTCTCAAGTTTAATGACCCTGGAAACACACACACACACAAAAAACTGAGTTAAAAAAAATAATATTGAATGGCAACTCATCCTTGAAGAGAAAATAATGGTATTGTTGAGTTTTCTGTGTGTCTGTGCAAATAATTATTTACGGTGCTGTGAAAGTTAGCAAAGGAAAACCATGGCAGAGAAAAATATATGAATCAATTAACTGAAAGAGAAAATGGACAGAAAATGGTGAGTAAATGAAATTACTGTTATAATAGGTGCATCAAAATGAAACTACTCAAACAGCACATGAAAACAGACTTAATTAATCAAAGAGAACATACAATAACATCAGAATAAACGAATTATTCAAACAAAACGCAAGAAAACAAATTGAAACTCCAGCAGAACACAAGAAAACAAACTAAAGAGACGTAAAAACAATACAACTCAAACAGAACACGAGAAAATTAACCAATGACTCAAAAATAAAATTAATCTTTTCTGATTTTGTTTAACCTTGCGGCTGTTTTCATGTCTTGTTGCCATTGGCCAGAGCCCCTCTAACATAAAAAAATATATATAACACATAAAAACAGACCAAAAACTCGTTAACTCACCTGTACTCCTTTTTGTCACACCTAGACTTGATTGGTGTGTCCAGCAATTGACAGGTGGCGGGCAAGTGAGGCCCAGGTGATGTCTCGTCTCCCATTGCACCATCTGCTGCTTTAACTAAATTCCTCATCTTTCCTAACTGACTGTCTACCCTTACTCTCTTACTGAACTGGCGACCTGCAAGTGATATAAGCCTTTTTGACATAAATCACGCGGTTTTTGCTGGTGTTCCTGCCTTCGGTCCTCTCCCTTGCCTAGTCACAGACCGGTCAGTTTCCGATCAGCTGATATGTGTTTATCTTTCTCTATTTCTCTATTACTGGCTATTTTTTGTATTATATTTGCTTTTGCTTAATTTTTGGGTCTTCTTTCATATGTAGTTTGTGTTTATTTGGTTGTTTATTTTTGAGAATTTATATTTGTAATCCCTTTTTATATTTCTATTTCTCCTTTAAAATTTATGTCTGTGTTTTCTGAGTTTTTGTAGGGTTAGTCTTACTAAAAACTCAATATAATTTATAATAACGAAACTCTCATATAATGTAGGCCGCACTGTTGTCTTACTGTAAATATAAACATCTTTTTTATTGGACGAGTTGGCATGGTGGGTATGGCTCCGTGAATTTGGTGCGATTAGGGTTTTTCGAAGTCCAGCTGAGCCTGAAGCTTCCTTGGCCTGAAATGTGTTTGTTTCGCAGCAATCTGTGCAATGTTTGGAGCCTGACAGGTCTTTTAAATAAATACAATAACTGATAAGGTTAGATTGTGTGGCCAATTTAGGGTATTGGCACTCTAGGTTCGTTTATCTATCTATCTATGTATCTCACTATCTATGTGTCTCTCTATCAATGTATCTATCAATATACTGACTACAGCTGGCACACGCCCTTGTTCCTGGAAATCTAATGACAGGGGAGAATTACAGGAAAGCAGTGGAATTATCTAAGCCGAATTATAGTATGTTATTATTATTTTTTTTTTATTTTTTTGTCGTATATACACCAAACTCTCTCCCTCGCACCACGCTGAAAAATTTACGAGTCTTTGTTACAGTGAACTTTATAAAGACGAAATCGCCAAAGGAATTCACTATTTTACATTTCCTTGCAGTCAACCGTTAATATTTTCACTCACTTATTTATCTTAATTCATATACTGAATGTTCTGAATTTATTTATTTATTTATTTTATTTTTATTTTTTTGCAATATTTCTACCTAATCTGTATTTTTTGCTACATTTTCTTAAGACAGTCACAAAAACACACACAACCCTTGCCTTCTAAAATATTCTGAAGATGCGTGACTTTTCCTCCCTTGAAATTTAGCTTAAGTGCAAAACCACGTCGAGAGAGAGAGAGAGAGAGAGAGAGAGAGAGAGAGAGAGAGAGAGAGAGAGAGAGTCCTAAAAGCTTCCATATGAAAAAATACTACCCAAGTCATTCCTTCAGATTTAAGCTTTATTAGACGAGGCGCACTTTATAAACTCTAGGATCCCCTTAAAGCGCAATAAATTTTCATCCACCTGGTTTATTTTGACTGCTATTGGCGAACACACACACACACACACACACACACACACACACAGACAGACAAGAAAGTATGGAGGCACACACACACACACACAAACGCATTCATACATGACCCACGCATAGAGACAAATTACACACACACACACACACACACACACACAGCAGGAGGCAAGCATTCCAGAGTGCGTGTGCATTATTATGGAATCGCTCGAGTGTATGTGTGTATGTATGTGTGCGTGTATGTGTGGGCGGGAGACAGACAGACAGAGGGGCGTATATGAGTCTGCGTCAGCCTCTCCGCCAATGAAGAAGCAGAGGAGGCGGGGACTGGAATACAGATACCAGTTATAATGTTTCGCTTTTCCTGCTATTTAACCTAATTTTCAACGCTCTCCTGATTATAATAGCAGATATAACTCACATTACATCATTATAACAAAGTACGAAGGGAATAAGCACATGGGAAATCAGTAAAATAAGGAAGTTTACAGGATTTTCAAGTTGTCAGTCTGGTGCGAAGCGATAAGAGAAAAATGGAAGTATCTGGGATAGCAGGTAAATTCGTTTTGTTGTCTAGCTTCAGTGTATGCAACATGAGGACGTGAAAGTAAGACGTGTGGATATTACAGAACCCCGTGGATGTCCATGCATACGTGTGGGGGTGAAAACACAAGCGAAAACCCTGAAAAATAGTAACTTTAAAGGGGTGACTCAAGCAAAGGACCATCATGGGACAAAGCGCGCGACATGAAACTAGCTAGCTATATTCTGAAACACTTCCGGCCGCAACTCGACTGCTTTCAATATGCTCTAGTTGAAGTTACGCGATTTTTAAGGGTGTTTTTTTTTACGGTTCTAGTAACAAATTAACAAGATTTCTATTTAACAACAGGAAACACTCTTGAGGGCGTAGCTAAGCATCTGTGGCCTTTGGAAGCAGTCACGGTGAGAGAGCAAAGCGTTTCTCAATTCAGTGAGGCAGTGGCGACGGCAAACATGAGTGAGGCAGTGTGGTGGTGGTGGTGACCTCAAGGATCTGGAAGTGCTTGTTGTGCTTGTTACGCAGGGAAGGAGTGCTTTAATGTGGTGAGGTGAGAGCACACACACACACACACACACACACACACACACACGTAGCGATTAGATTTTGCGTAGTTAGTGTTGCGTCATTGTGTGTGTGTGTGTGTGTGTGCGTGTCCTTGTGTGCGTGTGTGTGTGAATTAGCTTTGTTTACGCTTTTCAGAGAGAGAGAGAGAGAGAGAGAGAGAGAGAGAGAGAGAGAGAGAGAGAGAGAGAGAGAGAGTTTGCTTCAATCTCAGTCTTGCCTAAAAATGTTTAAATGAATGTCGATCTTATCAATAAAAAGTCAAAGAAATATATTATTCTGTAGCCATCATTTTCATTATTATTGTTACTACTACTACTACTACTACTACTACTACTACTACTACTACTACTACTACAGCCAGTCGAAACCAGACACTCGATATAAGCAAGTCGGGCGGAACCTCACATCCCTCCCTCCCTCCCTCCCTCCCTCCTCTCCCTCCCTTCACTTCCCCTCACCCCTTCAACCGTACCCTCATGTTTCCCCTCAAGTCCCCTTCATCTCTTCCCTTCCCTTCGTTTGTGTAGCCAGAACGCACCATACTTAACCCTTTTCCCCCCACTTTTCCTCCTCTTTCCCTCATCCCTTTCCCCTCAGACGCTCCTGTAGTTGCCAAAAAGATCGATTAATCAATATTTTAGAAAAGCACTGACAAGATACTGTAGGAAATGCATTCAACTGTAGCGTTGCAACTATAGAGTCATTTGCATACGCGCGTGTGTGTGTGTGTGTGTGTGTGTGTGTATGGCGGGAGAGGCTATAGTGAAAGGAATGGAGTAGTTATCGTAGTGTCTGTGGTAGTAGTAGTAGTAGTAGTAGTAGTAGTAGTAGTAGTAGTAGTAGTAGTAGTAGTTGTAGTAGTAGTAGTAGTTGTTGTTGTTGTTGTTGTAGCAACTTTTATGGTAATGGTGAAGGAATATGGTAATGGAAACTGGCATTAAATCGTTACCTTTGGTGTAATGGGAAGAAATTAAATGGAAAATGCTAATTACATTGTCTGTCTGTCTGTCTGTTTTAGAATTCCTGTCTGCATTTATGTCTGTCTGTCTGTCTGTCTGTTTTTTTTGTTCTTTTCCTCTTTTCTCTAACTTTCTTTTCTTTTATATTATTCTTTATCATTATATTTCTCTCTCTCTCTCTCCTCTCTCTCTCTCTCTCTCTCTCTCTCTCTCTCTCTCTCTCTCTCTCTCTCTCTCTCTCTCCCTGCGGCCAGGAAGACACCCTTCCACCTGAACATTCCCACAATTCTCATTCCCATTCCCACATTCCCGTTCCAGCATCACATTCCAGCCATTCCTAGTAATAAGTCTTGAGGTTCGCTCACATATTTATTTGTTTGATTATTTATTTATTTATTTTATTTATTAATTTTAAGAGAATTTGTATGTTTTATTGTATTTTTCCTGTTTATTTTTCACATTTAATCATTTCTCTCTCTCTCTCTCTCTCTCTCTCTCTCTCTCTCTCTCTCTCTCCCTCTCTCTCTCTCTCTCTCTCTCTCTCTCTCGTAATCTCACCCGGTTCAGAACTTCCTGTCTTCAAGTAACAGACCCTCAATTAATGTAATTTTCACACACACACACACACACACACACACACACACACACACACACACACACAGATTCTACCTTTTCAATTAATGTCTTCCCTTTTTATTCCTTATATTCTCTCTCTCTCTCTCTCTCTCTCTCTCTCTCTCTCTCTCTCTCTCTCTCTCTCTCTCTCTCTCTCTCTCTCTCTCTCCTTTGCCTGATATAGTTTCCTTTTGGATTTTATTTTCTGTCCTTCCTCCTCCTCCTCCTCCTCCTCCTCCTCCTCCTCCTCCTCCTCCTCCTCCTCCTCCTAATAGTTCTCGTCTTCCGTTCCGCCCCTCTCTCTCGGGAAATATCAATAATAAAGAACATATTTAATCGTTATTTATTATCATTTGTTCTTCTGTGTGAGAGAGGAGAGACTGTGTGTGTGTGTGTGTGTGTGTGTGTGTGTGTGTGTGTGTGTGTGTGTGTGTGTGTGTGTGTGTGTGTGTGTGTGTGTGTGTGTGTGGGTAAAATCACGTTCATTTGTAATCAATACACCCATTCATACATTCATCCACTCATCCATCTGTCCACAAAGCCATCCACCCTCTCATCTATCTATCTATCTATCCAGTGAACCACCCATCCACCCATCCACCAACACACATACACCCCATTCATCCATCCATCCATCTATTCACTCATCCACTCATCTCTTCATCCACATATCAATCCATCCACGCATCCACAGATCCCTCCGTACATACACCCACTGACTTATCCACTTACCCATCCACTTAATCACTCATCTATCCACCCAGCCAAATCCACACACCAATTCACCCATGGATGGATCAGTGGGTTATTGTGGTTGTGAATGGGTGTGGATGGAGTGGATGGCAGTGTGCAGTGGATGGAGTGGATGGCTTGGTAGGTGGATGGTTTGGTGAGAGTGAGTGGGGTGGATGAATGGGTGGATGGGTGGATGAGTGGATGAGTGGATGGACCTGTAACAAGTGACTGTAAACTTGGAAAGACTATAATTTTCACCGGAAGTTTTGAAAGGGTAACACTTCCTCTCTCTCTCTCTCTCTCTCTCTCTCTCTCTCTCTCTCTCTCTCTCTCTCTCTCTCTCTCTCTCTCTCTCTCTCTTCGTCCTTCAGCTCTTCCTCCCGCAT
>NC_087188.1:15391234-15396234 GCF_035594125.1 Scylla paramamosain
CTTACTTTTCTCAGTTTTTTTCTTGTTTTTCTGCTTCTTTTTTTCTTTCTCTCCCTCGTGCCGCGTTCGCTCCACTTCAAGATTCTCTCCATGTCTACAATCTTTTCCTCTTCCCCTTGTGTCGTTCTCTCCTCCTCCTCCTCCTCTTCTCCCTTCTGTCCTCCAACACCTATCTTTCGCATTCTTTTCCAAAACTTTCCTTACTTTTTTTAGCCTCTTAAGTGTGTGTGTGTGTGTGTGTGTGTGTGTGTGTGTGTGTGTGTGTGTGTGTGTGTGTGTGTGTGTAGACTATTAAACTTCTTATTAATATGTAAATCTATGTACTTTTTATTTGCTTTGATTTTTTTTATTCATTTATTTATTTATTTTCATGTGTTTGATGTACGTTCACGTGCGTCTGTCTCTTCACACACAGGTTGGAGGGAGACGACGGGCGCGTGTTTGGCAGAGAGTGGCCTGGTGAGTGTACGTTGGCCTATGCTTGTCGTGCACACGCCCCCCAGAATGGAAACGTACACATCACACGTACACATGAGATTCCAGTAAGTGTGTGTGTGTGTGTGTGTGTGTGCGCTGTCGTATTTCCTTTTCCTTAACTTTCATATTGATAATTTTCTCGTGCATTATCCATAAACTATATAAAGAGTTGCCTAATATTCAGTCACTTAATATTCTATTACATCCATACCCATCACATTCATCTGTCTCTGTTTTTCAGGTTCACCAAGTCCATATGCTTTAGAAAAACTGCTGTCACTTTCAAAACATACGCTCTCCTTCTCTACCACGGCGTTCCTATAGGAGAAACACCCACATACACCTTCCACCAGCCTTACATGCCCATACCCCTACCCACGCCGCCCACCATACGCCCCAGGTTACCCCCGTGGAAATTTCGCACGCATAGACCTGGTGGTGGGTTAGCTTGGTGGAAGAGGAGGAGGAGGAGGAGAAACCAGGAGATATTGGCATTGCGAAAGATGAAGAGGAAAGCGAGAAGACTTGAGAGGAGGAGTAAGAGGAAGCGGAGGGAGAAAGTGGATGCGTTTGAACTTTACTGGAGGTGGAAGATGCGGCTGGCTGGTATAGGGACGAGTGAGGAAAGGAGGAGAAGGGAAGCGGAGGAAGGAAGTGAAGGAAGTGAAGGAAGACACCAAGATCTAATCCTGAAAGAGAGAGGTCTGCGAGAAACAGGGGAGGGAAAATTGGAGGTAATCCCGAAATGGAGGAGGGAGGGAGAGGCGGGAGAAACGAGGGAAGAGGGAGAGACAGCACTGCGAATAGAGAGCGAGAACACGAGACTGCACATGCGGAGAGAACGAGTAACAAGCAAAGAAACGAGAGACACTGGGGACATTGAGAGACTGGAGTGGCGGAACAGAAGAGGCAGGGAAAGACAACAACATCGAACTCACACAATAAGCAACACCGAACTCGATTCAAAACCCGCAATAGGGGATATTGTCGAGGCAACATCCCAGGAGCCTTCCTTCGCCTGGGGGGGCAACGCAACCATCCAGGGGGTAAGACAGCTCCTCGGGCTCTACTCTAACAACCACACCCTGGTCTTCCCCTGTGACGCCCTTGCCCCGGCAGGCTTCTACAGTGTTCGCCTGGTCGCTCCTGAACTCGCGACAGAGAGCGCCAGGCTGATTGTGTCCTCCATGTGGTTCCAGGTGAGAGAGAGAGAGAGAGAGAGAGAGAGAGAGAGAGAGAGAGAGAGAGAGAGAGAGAGAGAGAGAGAGAGAGAGAGAGAGAGAGAGAGAGAGAGAGAGAGAGAGAGAGAGAGAGAGAGAGAGAGAGAGAGAGAGAGAGAGAGAGAGAGAGAGAGAGAGAGAGAGTGTGTGTGTGTGTGTGTTTATGCTTAAATGTGAGTATATTTTTGTACCTCTATACATATTAAACGAACAAGAAAATTACTTTCGTTAATTTTCTAAAGCAAGAGAGAGAGAGAGAGAGAGAGAGAGAGAGAGAGAGAGAGAGAGAGAGAGAGAGAGAGAGAGAGAGAGAGAGAGAGAGAGAGAGAGAGAGAGACCAAAGCTTTTCAACTTCCATTCACATCAAGACAGGAAAAAACTACTTTCATTAACTTTTCTTCACCGCACGTCGCTATTTTTTCTCTCTCTTTGTGCAGGTGGACTGGAGTGCCGAGTTCGCTATACAGGTGAACAGGGCCAGCATACAGCCTTGCTACACACACTTGAAAGTGAGTGTGAGCTACCCATACTGCACTGCTAAGAAGGAAATGGACAAGGTGCGGGTGTATGCACGCCTGCCCGCTAACGTCACTTCCGCTAACAGACCTGTAGTGGAAAGGTGAGTCTATTGCTGTGTGTGTGTGTATGTGGGGACAGTCCCTGTATGAAACACACCTACCTATTTGTACTGTATTCTGTTATATTCATCTACCACTATTTGGGAACCAATTCCTTCCTATTTCTTTTTCAGATCTTTTCAGAATTGGCACTTATGTACTTTGGGATCTGTTATTAAATTTATGTTCTTCCTCCTAAGCACGAATATTTGTACTGGCGTATAAAAAAAAAAAGTACACCATCTCTTATTTAATCACACCTGTAAATACATCTCCCTTTACCTGAGCTTGATTAACACCTCTGCCGCAGATACGTGTCAGAGGTACCAGTGAAGCAGAACGAGAAACACGTTCGCTTCGACTGCAATGTGTTCGAGAGAGAGGCGACTGAGTATTGCTTCGTGTACGTAAACACTGCTCGAACTAATGTCACCTCTATAGTTCGTCGCCAGTGTGTCCCTTACTACAAGCCGAATGGTGAGTACCTGCGTAGCTTTTCTAGGGGGGTTTCCTTATGGCTTGGAGCAGCTGGGGTAAGCCTGTGGGTGATACTTGTTTGGTTTATTGCTGGTTCCTTAATGGGATGTACTTTTTTTTGTTGTGGTAATATTTTTTTTTTCCGAGTGTCTTGTGGGATGTAGTATTTGGGATGTATATTTTCTATTTAGTTTGCAATGAATACTTTTATTTTTCTGGGTGTTTGTTTTACGAGGGTGAAATAGCTGGGTTAATCTTAGGGTGTCTAGATACTGGGGCTTGATTTAGGGCTGAGTGGCTGGGTTAAGATTTTTAGGGGCTGAGTGGATGAGTTAGGCTTAAAGGTAAGGCGTTGTGCAGGTCATGACTTTGTAACCTTCTCAGTGTGTCCTTTCTCAGACTACATCGATCGACACCCACTCACTCCCTTGTCAATAAAGCGGCCATGCACCTCTCCCTCTCCCTCTCCCTCTGACGTAACCCTATCATTGACAATTTTCGGAAGAGTGAAAGGAGATATACTCGTACAAGTAATAATAGTGAGTAACTGGATATATTTTCTATCGCCTTCATTACGACAAATATCGCCTAAACTAATGGCGTTCGGAGTGAAATTAAACAGAACATTATACACACTAAGACGCAAAGCAACATAAAGACAAACAAAGGAAGAACAAAACAGTATTAGATCTGTTGGCTCTTGCGAGACTAATAAGATATACTATGGATTTTGAAATAAAAGACGTAAGATCGTAAAAGCAAAGGAATATGATGTTTGCAGAGTGTTATGTGTTATAAAAATGTAGTTTATACAGACTGATGAAATAGAGAGATAGAGAGAGAGAGAATAATAGATTAATTTCGTATTTTTAAGAGTATTTGACAAGCTTAATAAGTGTCTGAAAGTTTGTAAGGGATTATGGGAAAAGGAATACGCAAGAATGAAAGAGTTAAAGTGATGAGAGGAAGGGTTGAGTGTGTTAAGTGTGATGTGTCATGTTGTCGTGTTTCTAACGTGCGTACGACACTTCAGGGACAGATTAGGGGCAGGTGAGGTAGCATGCTAATGAGAAATTACGCCAAGTGTGATTTATAATGTAGTCCAGCTTTTATTTCTTATCCTCTCTCGTTTTTATTGCGTTATTTTTTTCTTCTCTATTTTTTTCTTACTGTTATGTGTCTTTCGTGTTTAGTTTCTTATTTTCTTTTTCTTTTTACTTCTTTAAGTATTCCGTTCTTTCACGTCGCCAGTTCAGATGTGATTAACTTCTTTCTCTCTCTCTCTTTTTCTCTTTTTTTTTTTTCTTAAGCTTTCTTATCGTGTCACTGGTGAGTACTTTTGTCATAACCACCCGACCTTTCTCTCCTCCTCCTCCTCCTCCTCCTCCTCCTCCTCTTCCTCCTCTTCCTCCTACTTTCCTCCAACACCTTATATCTCCGCATTCTTTCCCAAACTTCCACTCCCAATTTTTTTTACATCCTAAGTGTGTGTGTGTGTGTGTGTGTGTGTGTGTGTGTGTGTGTGTGTGTGTGTGTGTGTGTGTGTGTGTGTGTGTGTGTTATAAGGTTGAGGAAATCTGCTCTAAATGGGTGATCGTAAAGTTAATTACAAGACTCGTATGGAAAAATGAAAAGAAATATGTACTAGAGAGAGAGAGAGAGAGAGAGAGAGAGAGAGAGAGAGAGAGAGAGAGAGAGAGAGAGAGAGAGAGAGAGAGAGAGAGAGAGAGAGAGAGAGAGAGAGAGAGAGAGAGAGAGAGAGAGAGAGAGCTGCTTAATTCGGGTAAGACAAACTTCCCATAACTCATACCTTTTAACAACGAGGACACACACACACACACACACACACACACACACACACACACACACACACACACACTCATATTTACCCAAGGGCGTACAGGACACGTGCCCAGGGACATGCACACTCCAGGGGTCTCGTATTTCGCCAATAGTCACACGAACAATGTACAAACACGCACTTTTCTGTAAATGACATAATAGTACGCGGGAATCAATACCCCTCGCGCCGCGCACCACGTCAAGTCTGCCAGATTTGTGTGCTGAATGGAAGGCACGTTAAACAAGAGCGTGCATAAAGGAAGCGTGGTATTCCGGGATGCGTGTTGGACAGAAACCGTGGTAATTCTCACCCTCGTTAAACATGAACCGTGGTAGCTCGGATCTTAGTTAAACAGAAACAATGCAT
>NC_087188.1:15401234-15406234 GCF_035594125.1 Scylla paramamosain
TGCAGGATTCCGGAAACAAAGGAATAAAGAAGCGAAGGACTCCGGAAACAAAGGAATAATTACGGGAGTCATTTACCAGCGAAGATACGAAGAAAACTGTGACTGATTATGAAAGTACTTAACGAACACTGGAATTAGTGAATGTAACAATTGCAATTAATGAAAAGAAAAGAAAGCAATGAGAAAGAAAAAAATGAAAAATGCAGAGAAGAGGAAATTATAAGGAAAAGAATAAAAAAAAAATAACGACGTTCTCATAGAAAAAAAAACTGATATGCAAATAGTACAAAAAATATAGTAAATAAAAATAAAAATGAAAAACACAAAAATAAATAAAATAAAGAAGGAAAATAAAATAATATAGATTAAAGACATATTCGAAAGTCAATCCAGCCTTTAAAATGTAATGGGATTTGGATGTACGTATAAATGAACACTGATCTCTAATAAAAGAAGGAAAATAAAGTTTGGTGTTATATCAAAGTTAGTGAAACATGGCAAGGGCAGCACGTAGAGTTAAATCCTCCCTCCCTCTCTCTCTCTCTCTCTCTCTCTCTCTCTCTCTCTCTCTCTCTCTCTCTCTCTCTCTCTCTCTCTCTCTCTCTCTCTCTCTCTCTCTCTCTCTCTCTCTCTCTCTCTCTCTCTCTCGTAGTAGTAGTAGTAGTAGTAGTAGTAGTAGTATTGGTAGTAGTGGTGGTGGTGGAAGTGGTGGTGGTGGTGGTGGTGGCGTAGAAGGAAGTATATTATGGCCGTGTTATATTTCTAGTGTTTGCCAATAGGTGTCTCTGTTTTATGGGTGAGGATAAATAAGTAAGGAAGCCAGGATTGATTCTCTCTCTCTCTCTCTCTCTCTCTCTCTCTCTCTCTCTCTCTCTCTCTCTCTCTCTCTCTCTCTCTCTCTCTCTCTCTCTCTATCTCTCTTATTTTTCTCGTTTTCTCAATCTTTTGTGCTCAGAGAGAGAGAGAGAGAGAGAGAGAGAGAGAGAGAGAGAGAGAGAGAGAGAGAGAGAGAGAGAGAGAGAGAGAGAGAGAGAGAGAGAGAGAGAGAGAGAAGGGGGAGGGAGAGGGTATGCCAACACAGTACATGCGACCTCGAAAAATAATTTACCATGGTGGTAGAGAGAGAGAGAGAGAGAGAGAGAGAGAGAGAGAGAGAGAGAGAGAGAGAGAGAGAGAGAGAGAGAGAGAGAGAGTTTACCTTAGTCCCTCACTCCCTTGTTCTTTATTTCCCCCCTGTTACATCACACCTGTTACCTCTCTCTCTCTCTCTCTCTCTCTCTCTCTCTCTCTCTCTCTCTCTCTCTCTCTCTCTCTCTCTCAGCACCGGGCGTGTCGATAATCATCCTTTTTGCCTGTTATATCACACACACACACACACACACACACACACACACACACACACACACACACACACACACACACACACACACACACACACACACACACACACACACACACACACACACACACACACACACACACACACACATTTTACTACAAGTTGTTTTTTATTTTATTTTCCTTTTTCTTTTTTTTTTTTACCTTCCCCTTTAATGACACTCCTCCTCCTCTTCCTCTTCCTCCTCCTCCTAACTCACTGTGCCTGACCATTCTCTCTCTCTCTCTCTCTCTCTCTCTCTCTCTCTCTCTCTCTCTCTCTCTCTCTCTCTCTCTCTCTCTCTCTCTCTTATAAAGTTACATTTTTCTACTCCATTTTCACTATCAAAAAATGACAGGTTGAGAGAGAGAGAGAGAGAGAGAGAGAGAGAGAGAGAGAGAGAGAGAGAGAGAGAGAGAGAGAGAGAGAGAGCTGCGCATAAAATTGCTTAACCGTACCACGAAATCGCATGTTGCTCGAGGAAATCTCTCTCTCTCTCTCTCTCTCTCTCTCTCTCTCTCTCTCTCTCTCTCTCTCTCTCTCTCTCTCTCTCTCTCTCTCTCTCTCTCTCCTTCCTCTCGCATGTGGTCTGTCATTAAATATAATAAAATAGGAGAAAATAAAGAAAATTAAAGTTAGCGAAGAAAAAGGCGCCTCATATTTTTGTTTTGATCGATATGATTACGAAAGAGAGAGAGAGAGAGAGAGAGAGAGAGAGAGAGAGAGAGAGAGAGAGAGAGAGAGAGAGAGAGAGAGAGAGAGAGAGAGAGAGAGAGAGAGAGAGAGGCATGGGGTGCGGAAAACCGTGTAATATTCAGGTCTGCCTGTCTAGCTCTCTCTCTCTCTCTCTCTCTCTCTCTCTCTCTCTCTCTCTCTCTCTCTCTCTCTCTCTCTCTCTCTCTCTCTCTCTCTCTCTCGCTGACCACTTGTTATGTTCTCCAAAAGAGTTGTTGACACACACACACACACACACACACACACACACACACACACACACACACACACACACACACACACACACACACACACACACACACACACACACACACACGAGCGCGAGAACGCCAGCCTCTCCTCCTCCTCCTCCTCCTCCTCCTCCTCCTCCTCCTCCTCCTCCTCCTCCCTACCCACAATACAATGTCGTATGTATTTAATTGCTATAGTTGGCTTTCCTCTGATAGAAACCTCTCTCTCTCTCTCTCTCTCTCTCTCTCTCTCTCTCTCTCTCTCTCTCTCTCTCTCTCTCTCTCTCTCTCTCTCTCTCTCTCTCTCTCTCTCTCTCTCTCTCTCTCTCTCTTTTTCTATTTGTCTCCATACCATCCTCTTTCCTTCCCCCACCTCTCTCTCTCTCTCTCTCTCTCTCTCTCTCTCTCTCTCTCTCTCTCTCTCTCTCTCTCTCTCTCTCTCTCTAATAGGTCCCTTATAGACTAGTTTGCTCTATACTATAATGGACCGGTGGTGGTTGATTAAAAGAGAGAGAGAGAGAGAGAGAGAGAGAGAGAGAGAGAGAGAGAGAGAGAGAGAGAGAGAGAGAGAGAGAGAGAGAGAGAGAGAGAGAGAGAGAGAGAGAGAGAGAGAGAGAGAGAGAATATGTTTGTTTATTTTTTCAGTTTCGTTTTACTTTTGTTTCGTTTTTTTATGGAATTCCTCACTTTTATTTAATTTTTCCTCTCATTTTTCTTTCCTTTTTCTCTCTCTTCCTTTTATTCTCTTTTCCTCTCTATCTATTTTCTTTATTCTGTTGTTCTTTTACTCCTCTCCATCCCCTTCATTCATTCGTTTCTCTCTCCAATTCCTCCTTTCCTTCCTTTGCTCCACTAATTCTCTCGTTCTCTTTTTTTCCTCTCTTATTTTCATTATCACCCTTTTTTCTTTAATCTCTGCTATCCTCTTCTATCTCTTTCCTTCCTCTCCCTCCCTCTCCCTCTCATAAATTTGGTCTATAGGGAGTATTTGCATGTGTCTCCCTTATCTTACCTCCCAGGCTTCCCTCCCTCTCCCTCCCTCTCTCTCTCCCTCTCTCCCTTCCCTCTCTCCCTTCCCTCTCTCCCTTCCCTCTTTCATCCTTGACCTCTACCATTCTCCCCTTCCTCTTTCTCCCCTTCTTCCTTCCTATTAGTTATTTCCTCCTCCTCCTCCTCCTCCTCCTCCTCCTCCTCCTCCTCCTCCTCCTCCTCCTCCTTTATCTTCTTCGTTAAGGTAATTTTTTTGATCCATTGTAGCGTTATTAATATTAGCTCTCTCTCTCTCTCTCTCTCTCTCTCTCTCTCTCTCTCTCTCTCTCTCTCTCTCTCTCTCTCTCTCTCTCTCTCTCTCTCTCTCTAGGATCGTAAAAGTCAGAGAGAGAGAGAGAGAGAGAGAGAGAGAGAGAGAGAGAGAGAGAGAGAGAGAGAGAGAGAGAGAGAGGAGGTAAGCGTTAAGTAAATCACCCAATTATTTAATTCTAATTAAGTTTAACCTTATCGAAACACGCTATGCTCTCTCTCTCTCTCTCTCTCTCTCTCTCTCTCTCTCTCTCTCTCTCTCTCTCTCTCTCTCTCTCTCTCTCTCTCTCTCTCTCTCTCTCTCTCAATAAAACCATAAATGTGATCACCATTACCACCACCACTACCATTTTTACACCACCACCACCACCACCACCATCACCATCACAAAAATCGACCGAACCAGTGTTGCCAAGTCTCACCCTCGCCCTACCCTTCCGTGCCCTCCTAGATGCGGCAACACTGCACAGGTGAATGAATGTAATCACTGTTGCCAGATTGCACGAGCGCCTACTGCTAATTGAGTTCACCTGTGTTAATAGCACAGGTAGTGGGGTTAAACTTGAAGTGTTGGCAATGTTTTGTGTGTGTGTGTGTGTGTGTGTGTGTGTGTGTGTGTGTGTGTGTGTGTGTGTGTGTGTGTGTGTGTGTGTGTGTGTGTGTGTGTTGGTATAGTGACCTGTGTTTGTTTTGGTAATAGTGTTGGTGTGTTGTCTCTCTCTCTCTCTCTCTCTCTCTCTCTCTCTCTCTCTCTCTCTCTCTCTCTCTCTCTCTCTCTCTCTCTCTCTCTCTCTCTCTCTCTCTCTCTACACATCTCTCACCTCTCCCTTCCTTCCTCCTACCTCTGCACACCCTCTCACATACTCTCCCTCCTCTCCCAGTCCATACACTCATTCCTTCCCCCTCTACACGCCTCTCACCTTCTCTCACTTGTTCTCAATAACAATTACCTCCCTGTACCCACACGCACCTTCTTCCTTGCTTGTTACTTGATAATTTGTCACAGTCATTGCTACTTTTGCTACTCCCGCTACCTTCGCTATTTTAGTACTAGTCTTGTGTTTTTTAATCGCTACTTTTTTGGGGGAATTTTTTTATTCAATTTTGTCTTATTCCTACTGCTATTAATAATGTTGCTACTATTACTACTACTACTACTACTACTACTACTACTACTACTACTACTACTACTACTGCTGCTGCTACTACTACTACTACTACTACTACTACTACTACCACAGTTTATAAGTACGACGACCTCACTTTCCTTCCTCCTATTAAGTCATTCAAGTTCCCATTATCATTTTGGTAATTTCCACCCCCCTCCCCCTTCCTCTGTTCACTTCCACCCCTCCTTC
>NC_087188.1:15411234-15436234 GCF_035594125.1 Scylla paramamosain
TATAAAATTGACCTAACTTTTCTCCACCTAAGCTAAGGAACCCAAAGGAAGAACAAACAGCAGCCGACGTGTTGGCCCTTGCTGTCTTATCTTGTAGGGACGAAAGATGCGAATACTGTAAAGCTTAGAGGTAATAAAATATTGGCATAGGAAGCTTGTAATCCCACCACACATTGCTTCCTCAAATGACCTCACCAAATTTACGACAGCCATAATGGTGCGGATGTAATAAACTAGGAAGGAAGGAAGGAAGGAAGGAAGGAAGGAAGGAAGGAAGGAAGGAAGGAAGGAAGGAAGGAAGGGATGGTTGATAATGAAGGAAGGAATGATGTGCAGAGGAGGAGGAGGAAGAGGAGAAAGAGGGAAAAATATGGGAGAAAAGAGAGAGAAAGCCACCACCACCACCATCACCACATCTTCACCACCACCACCACCACCACCACCATCACCCCTACTACTACTACCACAACTACCACTACCACCACCGCCACGTCCCCTCAGAAGGATTACCTGTTGGAATGAGTTAAAGGGACACACACGTGAAATACACCTGGGGTTTACCTGTCAGGGATATACCACGACGTGTACTCACCTGTCTCTCCCTCCCTCTCCCTTTCCCTCTCCCTCTCTCTCTCTCCCACATTGAGTCATCTGCAGCCTCTGTCCTTCGTGAGTCATTGCTGAGTCACTTTTGTCATAAATTTTCCTTTGAGTCACTCGGTCGAAACTGAGAGTGATTGGAATTATTATACTATTATTATTAGTTATTGTTGTGGTGGTAATCTCTCTCTCTCTCTCTCTCTCTCTCTCTCTCTCTCTCTCTCTCTCTCTCTCTCTCTCTCTCTCTCTCTCTCTCTCTCTCTCTCTCTCTCTCTCTTCCTATCATCTCTCATTACAGTCTTTCTCTCCTCCTTGTGCGCTCCCTCCTCCCCCCTCTCTCCCCTCTCTCTCCTCTCCCCTCACTAGCCAATCTCTTCCTCTCCTCTCCCAATCACAACCCTTCCTCTCCCCTCCCCCTCTCCCAAACGTATCTTCTCTCCCTACCTTCCTTTCATCCTCCTTTCCCTCTCCCTCTCTCTCTCCCTCAACCTCCTCCACCCACTTTCACTCACTCTCCCTGTCCCTTTCTCCCTTCCCACCTCTCAACCATCACTATCACTACTACTACTACTACTACTACTTTCTTACCTAACTCCCGCTCGCTCTCATTACTACTACTACTACTACTACCACCATTTTCCCACCAGCACCACCACCACTACTACTACTACTACTACTACTAGCACTACTACTACTCTCCCCCTACTTCCAGCACTGCGGCAGGACGGCCAGTGGGGGACCTGGAGCGCCTGGACGCCTTGCACTACCCTGTGTGACGCCGAGGGGAGAGAGAGCAGGGCGGGCCAGCGACAAAGACACCGTTTTTGTGACTCCCCGCCGCCACGCAATGGAGGACGGTACTGCCAGGTTAGCTGTAGAGGTTGAAAAGTAGTAGTGGTGGTGGTGGTGGTGGTGACAGTAGTAGTAGTATGTAGTAGTAGTAGTAGTAGTAGTAGTAGCACCACCACCACCACCACCACCAATATCAGTAGTAAATATGACCGCAATATAGCCCACAATTCTAACGTTTCAACACGACCATGTACATCACTTTTAACCACTCTCCCTCCCCCCTTCCTCCTACTCCTCCTTTAGGGGTCGTCGCTGGAGGAGGAGTCGTGTGTGGCAGAGGGGGCAGGGGTGCGTGTCCACCACCCAGAACCCCCCCGGCGTCCTCAACCCCTGGGGGCGGCGGGGACACCTGCTCCTGCGGCTGCACCTTAGCTCTACATCCCGGGATAAACTCTACCATTGCCGCTTCTGCCGCTGATTGCTACGGAACGGCGGTATGGAGATTGCAGGTGAGAGAGAGAGAGAGAGAGAGAGAGAGAGAGAGAGAGAGAGAGAGAGGAGAGAGAGAGTGAGAGAGAGAGAGAGAGAGAGAGAGAGAGAGAGAGAGAGAGAGGAGAGAGAGAGAGAGAGAGATTCTTAAAAACAATTACATATCTCACAATTTTATAATCAATTAGTCACTCAGATAAACAAATCAATATTCAAATAAAAAATAAATAAAATATAACCAACAGTAACATGAATTGACGGATTTGGCAACACTGGCGCGCGTTGCAGGCACCCCCCGGCAAAACACGTGGAGGCACAAGTGAAGTATGCGTGGCTTCGTCCAGGCGGGCAGTGGTTTAAAGCTCCGTGATGGCAACAGTTCCGCGGCACCCCCTCCTAGTCCTGCTCCCCGCCGCGCCGCGCCGCCCCGCCCTCGCCCGCCCCGCGCCTCGCAGCCCGGCCCACGCGTCCCCCAGGGTCTCCACCGGGTCTGTTCTACTGCTGGAATTCCACTCCGACGTGAACACCACCATGGGCAAGCCCCAACCCCGCCAAGTGGGGCTTCGAGCTGACGGCCATTCCCGCAGGTGTGTGTGTGTGTGTGTGTGTGTGTGTGTGTGTGTGTGTGTGTGTGTGTGTGTGTGTGTGTGTGTGTGTGTGTGTGTGTGTGTGTGTGTGTGTGTGTGTGTGTGTGGCAAACATGGCCCCAAGATGTGTGTGACAGGATGCGCTAATGTGTCTATTCCCGGCAGAGTCAGTGTCAGGTGACGGCGACAAGGGGCTGGGCGTGAGTGGGGCGGGCCGCGAGGTGAGCGGGCAGTACCTGCTGGAGGGTATGCACGTGGCGGCTTTGGTGTTCGTGGCGCTGCTGTTGGTGGCGGTGGTGGTGCTGGCGGTGATCCACTGGCGCCACTACCGTCTGTACCAGCGGGCGCGCCTCGTCCCAGAGTCGCCTTACGTCACACCGCCTGGCTCGCCCTCCAAGGCCACCACCGCCACCGCCCTTGCCTCCACGCTCACGCTCAGCGAAGTCATCTCCCTTAAATCCCTGGTGCTGCGGCCTTGCCTGCCCGTATCGCTGCCCCTGCGGCGACGCGGCGCCCCCGCTCTGCCGTCCTCGCAGGATACGGAGCCGCTGTGCAGCGCGGCGCGTCATTCGCTACCCAACTCGCCCTTCCTGACGCGCCGCGCCGCCACGCCCTCAATGCTGCGCCGCTCCTCCTCCCAGATGAGCCGTCTGCTGCGGCGCGGCAGCGGCACGTTTCGGCGCAAGCGGCGGCGCTTCGCTTCAGTGGATGAGCTGGAGACGCGCTGCATTTCACCCATCAGCGAGATGCAGCGGGAAGACGAGGCGGACAGCAGCAAGGAAATGCAGGGGCGGCGGGAGGACGAGGCGGAAGTGAAGTACCGCGAGCACCGCAAGTCTGTGATGCAGCGCGAGCCGCGCCTCACGCCTAAGCTGGCCAAGGATCGCCTTAACCACGAGCGTGTGCGGCGCTCCTTGCTGTCCCGCTCCACCTCGGCGGCCACCGTGCGCCACTCGTCATCCGTGTCAGACGTGTCCGTCAACGGCACCGACACCGAGATGGAGTACGACTACTACGACTACGACATGGACAACGCCTCGGCCGTGCCGGGCTCGCTGTTCGGCATGGACCCGCTGCTGCTGGCGTGGGTGCCACCCTTCTTCACCGGCCCCGACGGCGTCACGCCCACCCACGACGCCATTCCCCTGGAGATGCTGAGCCTGCAGCAGGTGCTGCCCAGCCCCCCCGAGGCACCCCCACGGCCCACAGCGCTGCCGCTCCCCAATCTCAACATCCCCAACACCCCCGCGCCGCCCAGCGACGCGCCCATGCAGACCAGCTTGCTGTCCGAGGAGGCCAACGACCGCGTTGAGCTGCAACAGGAGGTGCAGGAAGAGGAGGATTTGTCCCACTCCTCCACAACGCCCTTTGAAGATGACTCCACGCCTACCGCCACCACCTGCAGCAAGATCCTCAACCTAGATGATATCCAGTTTGCCGATGACTCAGACTCAGCTGAGGAGCTCTAGGGCACCCCCCACCCCCGCCAACCCTCTCCCACCCATGTGCGTGCGTATGCGTGTGTGCGTGCAAGACACGGGAGAGTCACAGCAAAGAAAAGACCAAGCAGTGCAGTACATGCCTTGAGGTTGGTCTTGTCCAGCCGCCCGCTGTTTTGTTTACATCGTGTTCTCGGGAAGAGAGTTGTGAAAGACGTAGTTTCCGAAGGCAGAAAAGTTAATGCTGGAGCTAGTGAGGGAACGTCATCTCTGGGATACGACACGCTCTACACATACTTATATATATATATATATATATATATATATATATATATATATATATATATATATATATATATATATATATATATATATATATATATATATATATATATATATATATATATATATATATATATATATATAAGAGAGAGAGAGAGAGAAAGGTAACCGCTGCAGGAGTCAAGTTCTTAATAATTACCAATCCCTCTTCCTTACCTGTTGCTAGATAACGCGCAGCGTGTGTCAGGCGTTCACCAGGTGTCGTTGCATCCCTCATTTGGGTATCTTCCTTCTTGATATGGGGATTCAAAAGCTGCAGAAGACTATGGTACTACTCCCTGTTGAGGCGTATCCACTGCCTCATTGGGTCTGGGTCTTGCACGCTCAGCTCAGGCAAAAGAGTGTGGCAGACACTTCTTTTCCCTCTTCTGCTCAGCCTGGCGTTTCCTTTTTCCGTTTTATCTTCCGGTACACCAAAAGAAATGCAACTATCATCACTTCGTCATCGTCGCTGGAGGATGACATCTTGCCGAGTTGCTGTTTGTGTATATTAATTTCCCGCCAACCAACCGCCTGTGTGAACGTACATCCAGCTGGGAGGATTTATTGCCAGGTATTGCCAGCCTGTGGCGGGTTGTCAACCGTGAACCCGAATTTACTCTAGTCAGCTCTACCCAGAGGAATAGACTGTCTTTGTGCAGTGTTAGTAACACTCAAGACCGCCAACCCTGGACAGACTGCTCACGAGTCTCCCTAGAAAAGCAGCAACACACACACACACACACACACACACACACATTGCATCACCATCCATTAATTACATATAAACAATTTCAAAATCAATATATTTCATTGACAATAGAAATATGAAAACACTTAGAAAATTATTAAACATTTTTAGAAACCATAAACAAATAAAAATAGAAGCCGAAATAAAGAAGTAAAAAAAAAATGCCTTCATTGTACAGTGTATATAAGAATTTATAGAATAAGTCTGTCCATTTGTCCCTATTTATGCATGTCTTTCTGTTCATCTACCTTGCTTTTTTTTTTCTCTCTCTTAATACTAGTCTGATTTTTTTTCTCTTTTTTTTTCATCGTCTGTCTCTTTGTTCATATTTATTCTTTGTTTTTCTGTCTCACTGTCATAGTGTTGTCATCTGTCCCTGTTTTTGTCTCTCCCTTTTTTTCATCTTTATTTTGCCTTTTTTTCTTATTATTTTTATTTATTTATGTATTTATTTTATTATTTTTTTATCTGTCTCTTACTGTCTCGATCTTGCTCTGTTTCTGTATGTCTTTTTGTCCATCTGTCTTTTTCTTTTCTTTTTTTTTTTTTTGTCTGTTCATCCTTATCTTGCTTTATTTTGTTTGTTTTTTTGTTTTTTTTTCTGTCTCATACTACCCATTTCAGTTTTGCTGTTTTTTTTTTTTTTTTCTTTTAAATTATGTCTGTCTTATTCTGTCTAATGTCTTATATTTTTCTTGTGCTGTATATATCTGACTGACTGACTGACTGACTGATCTCTCTCTCTCTCTCTCTCTCTCTCTCTCTCTCTCTCTCTCTCTCTCTCTCTCTCTCTCTCCCTGTTTGTTATAGGTTAAGTAGTAATGAGGTAATGAGTGATCAAGTTATGAGTACACAGCCCCATTAAGCTCCTTCCCCCATACTCATTACTCATGCATTCACTCCTCCAACCCATCCACTAATTGCCTCCACTATGGTAATCTAATTAATCTGCATTACATTTCTTCATTCCTGTCCTCTCTTTATACTCTGGATATTATTAATTACTTTCTGCTTGTATGCTCCCTTCTACTTCCTGCTATCTTCCTTTCTTTCCACCTCCCTTTCTCCTGTCTCTTACCTTCATGATAGCAATTAATTTCTACCTGTCCCCTTCTCCTATCCCCTATCATCATTTATTTCCCTTCCCTCTTCCCCTATCACTTACATTCCCTGGCACACCACACCAAGGGACAACATATCAGATAGCTAGCCATCCCAGCCTGTCCCTAACACAGTGGGCCCCTGTTAGTGACTAAGGGACTCCACTCACCCTTAAGACACAGCAGGTGGTTATGTATGGTCTCTGTCACCCTTCGTGCAGCACATCATTAAAAACTCTTGATAATGGTGTAGAAGTGGTCAGCGGTTCAGCATTTCAGCTTTTTTCTTATGGATGATTTTGGTGTAAGACAATGTTCAAGGTACAAATTAGGTAATGTTAAGATTTGTACATTTTCTGAATGATGTATATGATGATTCTAGTCATGCCAGACTGACACACACTAACAGAGGCTCAGGGTATGTGACAATGTTTGATGGTTTGTGATTTAAGTGAAAAAACACTTTAGCTTTAGTCTATGTGATGCAAGCAAAAAATGTTAGTTATTAGGAAAACTATAAATCACTTCCTTTCAAACAATATGTAAGTACTGGAGCCCAAGGTCTCAACATGTCACAAATATCATGCCACTGACTATTAAGAGTAAACACTTATGACAGAAAACACTTAAGTCAGCTGGAGGAAGGAGTCTCATCAGTCTTCAAATAGTTTCCTTTACTTCCCTTTCACTAACCTGTCAGAATGAAGCTTTAATGCTGCATCCACCAGACCAGTTAACCTTTTCACTGCTACTCGGCACACCTTTTCTTAATTACTAACCTCTCTGAGACATTTTTCTTGTTCTACAGCCACTTCCAAACACTGTACTGCCTAGAAATTATAAAAACCTATTCTTTCTTTTCTAATTCTTTCTTGTACATGCTCGTAAGGCTTCCATGCATTGCTTTTATGCTGTGAAATGTTGCATATCAAAGTAAAAAGAGGCTAAATGTTATGATGTGCTGCACAGAGGCAACAGGTCATGCTACACACTAAAGGGACAAAGCCTCATGGGAACACATGTACAATCTCTTATTATAAGGTACAGCAATTCATTCTTATAGATACACTGTCCTTGAGGTCATGTTGATTCAGCATTGTGGCTGATCACATGAAAATAGTGTAGGTAGTTTGTGTTCATTGATTAAGAGGATATTCAAAGGGAATCACCAGCCATGAATAGTAAAGTGAATGATGTGAAAGAATTGCATGGAGACTCCTTGTGGGACTGTGTCTTGTGGCTCTAGTTTTATCAGCGCAGTGTGTGCTGTTACAAAACAGTGTCAGCATTGTCAAGCTGAGGGTGAAGCATCTCATCAGAAACAACTTAGGCAGACTTTTGTTGATCACAATGGTCTACTCTGTGTTTATTTGGTGTATCAGACCCAATGCCAGTGAAAACCCTTTGTTCAGTCATTTGAAGAAGCAATCTGCTAAGATAAACACACAAGCATGATAGGAACCAAGCTTAGTGTTAAAAAATTGTTGTTGCTGACAGACAGCAGTCATACACATTTTTAATTGCAGTGTGAAGGGAAATGCAACATAAGAATGTTTAGAGAAGCCACTGTGATTTTGGCTCCCTTACCACCACATGCTGTTTGCTCATGTTTACCATACTGCAGAGCTCACCAACCAGCAGACAAAACAGAGCTACCATTGTGTGTATTCATGCAAAGTGAACACCAGGAAGGTTAGGAAAAATGGATTTGTTTGCCACAAGGAGGATCCACACTTTTGATGTTTGTCCACTTGTTATAATTTGCAGATTCAGGTTGATGGGGAGGTCAGGGCAAGCATTGTACAAAGTTAAGTAAGTTGTGAGGTTACATCCCCACACTGTCATATGCTGAGTTATTATGGGTGCAGTTATGCATTTCCTGACAGAGTGTTGTGGATGCAATGCTTTAGATTTTTCTGCTGCCTGTTGTATGTAGTGTGAGGCTAAAAAATTTGAGCAGGAGAGAGAAAGTTGAGAAGTAACCAGTGTTGTGTGTTGATGGTGGTGTGAAAGAAACACTTCAGAAAAGACAAGCAACAGTGTCTTGCAGTGACATTGAGACAAACTAATGCTGTTAGTTCTGTTTTGTATTTTCTCTTTCAGCTATGCAGTTTCTCACAATAGGTAAAGGCTTGAAACACTTCCATGATGCATCCTGGAGTCAGCATTCAGGATGCTTTGATGTGGTACCACTGCCTCAACCTTTGGCAGAAAAGTATGTGACAGTTAGCCGAAGCAACATGTTCAACATCTATGTCCTTTTTTTAATAACTCACAGTACAGTCCAGCCACCTCGTCTTTGTGTAATAATAACAGCAACAGCTTACCTTTGCCATTAGTTTAAGACCAGCCTCCTGACTGTAATGTTAGACCATTACTTTACTTCCTTTTCCGTCACAAAACCTGTGATGGTTGGCCTTATGTTGCTTCCAAGAGCCACTTGCTGGTGCAGCGCCACACACTTGTTCTGATGTCATGCAACTACCACGCAGTGAAGGACTAGTTTGCTGCCCTTGTTTTTATTTACTTTCTGAATATCTCTAAATTATACCAAGAAATGCCTATTAGCACTAGTACATACTTAATAAAACCTTGCTGTCTTGCAAGCCATCACCAGATGACCAAGACTAATTCACAGACACATGAAGGCAACCTTTCTGAATGATAAACAATGATGATAAGATCCACAGCAGTCCAGTAAGTTATATCCAGATAAAAGACTTCCTAATTTAGCTGAAGAAGTACAGTAAAATCCCTCTTATCCGGCATCAACGGGACCACCGACATGCCGGATACTTGAATGTTGCCGGATACTTGAATAGAAGTGAAATTATGTCCACAATCACCACCCTACACTCACGCATCTTACCATAACAAAGATCAGCTGATCTGATCAGCTGCTTAAGTGTAAGCACAACACGCTTCCTCTTTTCTACAACTTTAAGCATGATGAAGGCATCAGGCGATAAACAGTGCACACGCGAGACTGAGTCACTGAGTAAACACAGTGCAGTGGGCCGTGGGTGGTGCGAAGCAGTGTGCTCTGGTGGCGAGGGGACAAAGTATGCCTAGCGCGGGAATTTTAATCAATTTTATGAGTACACATTGATTTTTTATTGATTTTAAGGCTCGGGAAAAAATGTGCCGGATACTTGAAGCTGCCGGATACTCGAATGCCGGATGAGAGGGATTTTACTGTATAGACCAAACATGTAAATATGGCTCGTCATTCAATGTTAGTAGTAATAGCAGACACTGGTGGTTGTATGACAGTCAAGAACAAGACAATTTAATTGTGGCCTGAGCTGAGCAGCAGTGCCATCACAGGCAGCAATAAGATGCTATGCAGACACTGAGCAACACTGCATTCCCTTGATTCCTGTTGCTTTGAGTGCAACAAAGAGTGGCACTGAGAGTGGCACCGATGCCTTGGCACCACCCAACCAGTGTGATACGCCCGCCTTGCCAGCCAGCTGAGTGACGGTCTGGGCTGCTCCTTGGCAACAATGTCACCACCAAACACTCACTCCTATCATGACAGTAAAGCCACACCACATTCTGGCATCACACAGAAACCAGACAATCACTTAAGCTCTATAATTAATTTGCAATTTGGCTTCTCTTCCCACCAAAACAAGAATAACAATGAACATTTCCTTACCAATAGACAGCTCAGCATTCCTTACTGCCAAACATAAAGGCTTCTGCATAACCCAATCAACAACAAATGTACAGAGGAACACTTCAACATCACACACAGGAATAAAACAGTCACTTAAACTCCTTAATTAATTTGCAATCTGGACAGGAATAACGCTGAACATTTTATCACCAATAGACAGCCTGGCATTCCTTACTACAACTCCCAAACACTGAGGCTTCTGCAGTCCCTAGACCACAACAAATGTACAAAGTGTAACCAAGAACAACTCTAGAGGGAATGCCTTGGAGTGGCCCGCCTGCACCACCGTCGCTGGCCAGTCAGTGTGACGCAGCAGCCATCCTCTAGTCACTCAGGACTCTAAGGTTTTATGTACTTATCTGGAGAGAAATGTCTATTGATGTTTTTTACAGTTTTGTAATTGTACCTAAGTGTTTTAAAAGCTACTACATATGTATGTTGAATATGATGTTATTCTTTCAGGTGTTGCTTGTTTCAATTCACTTCCTCTGTGTTGATTAATGTGAAGCAGTATGGGAGCTTTCTTCTTTTATTATGTAAGACCAAGAGCAACAAAGAGAGAGAGAGAGAGAGAGAGAGAGAGAGAGAGAGAGAGAGAGAGAGAGAGAGAGAGAGAGAGAGAGAGAGAGAGAGAGAGAGAGAGAGAGAGAGAGAGAGAGAGAGAGAGAGAGAGAGAGAGAGAGAGAGAGAGAGAGAGAGAGAGAGAGAGAGAGAGAGAGAGAGAGAGAAAAGGCCCACTGAAATGCCAGTCCCAAAGGAAAGGTAAAAAGGTCAAACGAGTGATGTTAAGGTAAAGGATGAGTTTGGAAATATATGAAAACAAACAAGGCAAATATATAACAATAAATCATATCAGTAATTGTTCTGAGAGGTTAGTATTTATTCATACAAAAATTATATTAATATCTACATCTGTATCTGTATTTACAAACAGGAAATACCCCAAACCAACCATTACTACAATGAACTATGGTTAGAAGGCAAATATTTATAAAAACTAAAGAAATAACCCAAACCAACCATTACTACAATGAACAATGGTTAGAAGACAAATATTTATAAAAACTAATGTAGAAATTCTTATTCAGTACAAATTACATAACCCAATTACTGTGCATGGCCAATTATAATAGTGCAACATCCCAAACCAAAGACCAATGTGCTGTAACATCATAACACTCACCAATAACATCACTGTGTAGCCAGTTACTTTCCCTCTTGGGGGACTCTTCACATACACTTCTTTAAATCTTGTTTGTCTTGGTTTGATAAAATGCACATGTCAGAGGATTTACTATTCAAGTGATTCATGTTTCTCATTATTTTCTTGTACAGTAGTAATATTATCAATCTGGATTTACCACATATTTCCATGGTGGCAAATAATTTAACTAATGTACAGTGCCCATCACCAAAGTCTGGTGTCCACACTCACATTTCTCATCATTAAATGGTCTTTTCTTCATATAGATAACAGTCAATTTCCAAAGTACATGGGAACAGATGTAAGCTTTTTCACACAATACAGAGTTCACCAAATGACTTAATGCTTGCTTCTTCAACAGACTGGTCTCTGCACCAACTTATTGATGCTTAGATTACTAAACTATGATTGTCCTCTTCAATGTGAAGAAATCGGGAGCCATTCAGGAACCATTCATGCACCTCCTTGTATGAAATTACCAAGAAATGTCATTATGCTCATACAAGTCCTCAACTATTAGTTCTTGAGCAGCTTGTAGAGTCCACTGGTGTAGACAAGACTGCAAAATATAGTCTCTCAAAACAAGGTCAAATATTTGCTGCCCACTTAAGAACTACAGGAGATTCAGCTTAATTCTTGGGAAGCTTGTAGAGTCCGTTGGTGAAGATGAGGTGGTGTTGGCGCACTTTTCGATCCAGAAAGTCCCTTAGCTCCTGTGGACTACACTCCACTGAGCCCTGGACAAACATTTTGAGCATGGCGTGAATGCGCTCCAGGGGCAGAGAGTCCAGGTTGGTGAGCATACCCACAATGTATGACCAAAACACCTGAGGAATGAAGGAAGAACATAACAGTTTGGGAAGGTTATGTCTGTATGAAAAGAACATAACAGTGTTTGCTATGGAAATGTTAACATGAATAAGTCACTGTCTTCTGCAGCGAGCGTACATAATGACATCATTACTAATACTTAATCATGAAATAGTCTTGCTGAATGATGCAAATTAACACAAAAACACACTAGAGCTAAAAACTTGTGACTATTAGCAATGGTGAAAACAGAACAGACTTGTAATAATACACTTCAATATAAAAATACCTATAAAAACACAAAAAATATACAATATTATATTATATTATATTATTATATTTCAACAATATGGCTTATGACCGTTAAAACTTCTGATGACAGCTAAGAAAAAAAATTATTAGCCACAGTTATTCCGAATCATGGACGGTGTTTGCCTTACATTTAAATAATCACAAATTCACTAGTCCAAGTTATTCTGAATCATGGAGGGTGTCTACCTTGAGTACAAACAGACACCAGTACCAACCTGCAGCTCTTCCTCTCTCTGGTCCTGAGCTGAGGCCATGACACTCTCTGCCTCATCCTCCTCAATGGCTGGGGGGGCGATGTCAGGGGAGGCCGCCCCTGCTGCTGCCGCCAAGCCCTCATCCCCATCCCCTTCCCCCTCCACCAACAGAAACACATCCGATTCCACCTCCTGCAACACTCCCTTTGGATGGAAATGCATGAAATTGTTAACTCTCTGACTGTTATGGGTTATTTTATTTATCTATCTATGTACCAGGCTGGCAATCCTTCACAGGGTGGCCCAGACAAAGCACCACATTCTCATATGCACATCACTCACACTCTTAGCACCGTCGGCTACCCTTGGCAGTGACCTGAGTCTGCCAGGAGATAAAGAGAGAGTGTGAGCAAGAGAGAGAGAAAGCACACAAGACCAGAACAGTTTCCAACCTCCCTGCCATCCTTGTCAGTCACCTGCATCTGCCAGAAGGTAAAGAGGGAGAGAGTAAGCAAGAGAAACCATACTTAGCAATACCCAAACAGTTCCCAGCCTCCCTGCCACTCACCTGTGTCTGCCAGAAGGTAATCTTTCGCCTCAGGACAGTCTTGGGTACTTGAGTGACGCTGCTCAGCTCGTCAATGGTCCAACGTTTTCTGTCCTGGAAGTGGAAGATGATTGTGGCCTGGGTTGGTGTGACACTGACCGAGAGAGTGCGATGTTTTAGCTCGACTTCCAACTGTACCTGTGTGAGAGAGTAGTGTTAGTAGTTAGTAGTAGTTGTGTGGAAAGAAGGAAAAAAGAAGGGGAATGGAGTGTTAGTGGCTGTGTAATTGCATGGTGGGGAATAGTGTTAGTGGGAGTGTTTTATTGTGTATTTGAGAGGAGGATAGGGTGTTGGTGGCAGGGTTCTTTCTTGTGTCTTGCATGGAAGGTTGTCAAAGGATGTGTTTTTCATTTTATGTGTGGGGGGAAAAAAAAAAATGGGGGGAAGACAAAAGGAGAAAATAGTGTTAGTGGAAAGATTTTTACTTGTGCCTTTGCATGGAAGGTTGTTAGATAATAAGATTTTATTGACTTTTCTCTTTTTTTTAATGAAGGAAACTGGCTTAGTATACATATAATGGGAAAAAAAAGCCATAAGAATATTTCAATCCATATACCAAAACTGGAAAAAATGTAGGATGATAGGTTTGGTTCCACAAAACTAGATGTGTACACCTGCTTCTCCTGTAAAAATTTCTATGATAAAAAGACAATCACACACACACACACACACACACACACACACACACACACACACACACACACACACACACACACACACACAGACAAACCTGGCCAAGATGGTGCTTCCAGTTAAGAGTCCTGTTCCCTTTAAGTTCCTGGAAAGCTTCAGTGTAAGTTTCCAGTTCCTTCAGCACCTCCTCTGGCAACTGCAGTCGCTCCTCCTTGAATGACGGCCAGAACTGCGCAGACAGAATCATGCAAGACACCGGGAATTTCTGTTTCTCCCTCCGTGGGTTTTCGTCTGAGTTGATGGATTGGTTGATGCGTTTTGAGTCAGCCACATCCTTCACCATCACCTCACACTTATGTAGAAGTGCCAGCGTCTCCCCAAATCTGTCAGAAAGAGAGATGGGTGAATGGTGTGTTGGTATGTTAGCCCATATTCAGAAAGGCTTTAATTTCTCAACACAACAATTTTCTAAGGCAACTGAGATGGTTAACTAGGTTCTCAAGGGCACTTCTTCTGTTAGTAATGTGAACACCCTAAAGTTACTGAGACCAGAGAACACTCACCTCACTTTGAGATGCTCCAGGTATCGGATCTCCCTCTCTGTGTCGTAGCTGAACTGGGAGAGGATGCGGTCGGCCAGAATAGTGCGATACTCGGTAATAAACACGTCCTTGCTCCCGTAAATGTTGACCAGCATGGAAATGATGTCTGCCGTGCGCTGTGACTTGGATTTCACTGTGGGGTGGCAAGAGGAAATGGTAATAGAAAGTATAAAATGACAACAAAAAAACATATGAAACTATACACGAGAAAAAAAAGAAAAATCACGAAAAATACACTTACAAGAACAACCTCAAAATAAAAACAAAAAAACACAGCACAAAAGAGTGTACTCAACATGAAAAAGAAGGAAAGAAACCACACACCAGGGTGGGTTTGAAATCCTTCATAGTTATTAAGATATAAAGTGTCGTAATGTGACATATACTTTTGGGAAACCTTGTATACACAATGACCGTGGATGCAATTAGGACAAAAGTAAATTTTATCATGACTTTACCAGCTGAATTTACCATGACTGAAGAAATGGCTGAGTTTTTGGTGACATGTGATAACTCTACAGAGTATTAGCAACACTCTGTTGCAATGGCCCTGTCAAGCATGCTACAAGCCCCACACAGGAAGTTACGCTCTCTCTCTCTCTCTCTCTCTCTCTCTCTCTCTCTCCCCTTGTGCACAGTTTTGAATGCTTCAATACGTGCACCTGCATGCCTCAGCCAGTTGACCATGGGAGGGAAAACACATGTCCATGGTGAAGACATGAATTGTCACATTCCATGAAGAGGGCGTGTCTCTAGCTGAGATATGGCAATGTCTATACACATATTCAAAAACACTGCATCCATAAGGGTAAAACGTGGTATGGATGGAGACTGGGAATCAAATTTGAAGAGGAAATTCTGGCCAGGGAAGAAGCATAAGATGTCCAGACACAAAGACGATCTGCTGCAAAGAATCATGATGGTGAGGCCTTTCATCACCACTGGGGAAATCAAGAATGAGAACCATGAATTGTTGAAAGACATCTGTACAATCTGTACAGATGTATCTGTACAATTCCACAATTACTGGAGGACCGCCTAGGATGCCATGCAGCACAAATACCAATGCTGATTACCCACAGGAAGGTTAAAAGATCAGCATTTGCAGGGAAATATAAAGACTGGACTACTAAGGATTGGGAACATGTGTGCTTACAGGTGTGGGCATGTACTGGATCAGGTGTCCAGGTGTCCCAGTGTTCCATACTATCTTCATCACTGTGGGAGTCATCCAGCACCAAGGGAGTGGCCACCATCAGCTCCTCAGACAGCTCAGAGCAACATTCGTCAGTCAAACTCGTCACTATGTAGCGCACTGTATCCTCTCGACCTCGCAAGTACTGCCTGTTGGGAAGGTATTGTTTAGAGTAAGGACCAGTTAATAATTGACTTTTTGTTACAATCTGGTGGAATTATGGGTCAATCAGGCCACAGGGAGTCTATGTCGAGCTTGTCACTGTGTAGTGCGCTGTGTCTAAGCTATGTCATAGAACTTCTATAGTGCCAACTTAATAAATCCAGTTAATAATTGGGTTTTTGTTACAATCAGATGGAATTATGGGTGATTCAGGCTACAGCGAGTCTATATCTGGCTTGTCACAATGTAATACACTGTGTCTGAGTTATACCACGTGACTTCTACTGTGGCAAATTAATAAATCATTCCTGTAATATCTTTCTCTCTCTCGTCCTACCTCACAGGCTCTGACACCAGTTCCAGCAGCACTCCCTTGGGATCCAGAACCCTTAGCGCCTTGATGGCAGAAATGTAGGCGTGAAGGACGTCAGTTGTGTTCACACCAGGGTGGAGAAGGCGAGTCTGTGGGTGGAGGCAGAGGAATCAAGTTCATTATTCTAGTGCATGTGAATTGGTGAAGGAAAAAGAGGTATTAGCATTGATGTCTTCTGAGCAACTTGTCCCCTCTAATAACAGATGACTAACTGAGAAATACTGAATGGTGGAATGTTAATCAAGTGACGACATAATCTAACAGACCTGAAAAGCAGAACGCAGGGATTCCACAAGACGGTCTCTGAGGTGTGTGCGGTCCAGACACTCCCTGATGTCTTCAAGAGCTGGCTGAGACTCAGGGTACTCTGGAGATTGAGAAAAGATTAGGTGGAGGTATGATACTGAAGTTAGATTTAAAATAGAGATATGATGATTTATTAAGGGTGACAAAAGCAAATTTCCTAAGATCAGTAATCAGCTAAGAATAAAAAATGAGTTAAAGCTTGAAAGAGTTAGATTTAAAAAAAGAGATAGGAAGGAATTGGTTTTCTGAGTGGTAGATGAATAGAATAGACTCAGAAATTGGGTTGTTAATGCCAAGTCATTAGGGAGCTCAAGATTTGATAGATTTATGGCTGAGGATGATATGTGGAAATAGGCAGGCATGTTTTATACAGGGACTGCCATATGCAAGTCCTGCCCCACCCCTCAGACTCACCAATGACAATGTTAAAGAGCTGGTCAATCCTGGTGGTGGTGTAGGTGTGGTATAGTGCTGTCATGTAGGTCTGGTGGAGGTTCTCAGCCACCATGTTCTGCACTGCTGATTCCGCAGATGACAGCTTCCCTCGACCACCACAGTACACCACCTCCAGCCACCCCACCACCACATTCTCCACCCACTGCAAAGAGTAAAGTGAAAATCTATCTAACTATATATCAAGCAATCCTACACGAGGCAATCCAAGCAAGACACCACACACACACACACACACACACACACACACACACACACACACACACACACACACACACAGGAGGAGGCAGTAGACACCTGCCGAAACGATAATTACTCCCAGTGAGGTCTAAAGCACTGTTCAGGGGGTGCTGTGAACTTATCATTAAACCCAGCTGTGACCTCACTGAACATTTCCCTTTGTGGCTCACAACACAAGGGGGCAGTAACAGCCTGCCCTCTAAAGACAACTCTCTTCCTCCACACAAAACTACAAGCACCTAATAACACACACACCCTTCAGTCAAAAATTTTAAAATCATCATGGCAAAGCCTACACCAGCCTCGGAGTCCCCATCTGGGGAAGGGAACAATAAATGTTCCCAGGTCGGACTACCTTTCTGTCGACGAGCCTAAGTGTCTTGACACCCCCCTCAAATTTTTCTTCATTAACTTCTGCAACATTTGCGGTCTAAGATCTAATTTTCAATCTGTAGAACACCACCTCTCCTCTTCTAAACCTCATCATCTTTTCCTCACTGAAACTCAGGTGTCTGAGGCAACTGACAGTAGCCCCTTTTCTGTTCCCTCCTACTTTCTCTATCCTCATTTTCGATCCAAAGCTGGATGCTGTGTTTAGCGATTTTGGTGAAACTTTTGCTGTTGCCTCGGACATATCAAAAGCTTTTGATAGAGTCTGGCACAAAGCTTTGATTTCCAAACTACCCTCCTACGGTTTCTATCCTTTTGTTGCCCTTGGCCAGTGTCCTTCCTACATAAAAAAAAAAAAAACACACACACACACACACACCATTCACACTCTTAGCCCTGTTGGTCCCTGGTGGAAAGGGACAGTCTTACGAGTAAAAACAGTACACACCTTTTCTAGCTGCGTGATGCGAGACTGATCATAGGAATCTCTGCAAGTGGAGGTGACGTGGGAGGTGATGGTAGAGAGAAGCTGAGAGGAAATCATGTCGCCTGCAAGCCTCTCTAACAAGTCCAGCTCCAGCAATTGTCTGTGGGAGGAGAGAGAACTGGGGTTAAAATTAAAGGTTACATCACTCCATGGCTTGTATAAGTTAAAACACACTTACATGGTGCTAAATGACAGCAAAGAAGTAGAATGTTCAAGGGGAAGAGAGAACTGCTGTTAAAAGTTTACATATTATATGGCTAGTATTAGTTACAGCTCACTTATTTGTGTAAGAGGTATGATTTAGAAACATAACGAATGCACGAATACTGGTAAGCTCGTTAAGCAAGTTGTAAAGCCTTGCTCTAACCCCAGACAGGAGATTGCTGTCTGCACTCATCAGCATTGGTCACAGATAACATTAACCGCACCTTAAACCATGTGGAGTGAATTTCAAGTGCATTACTACTGGACAATTACAAGTAGTGACATCACAGTTTCAGCTTCAGAGATTTCTATCCTTCATTTGAGCAGTGAGTCAAGCATCAGTGCTTAACCTGTTTAGATGTTACCTCCGTAACAGTCAGAGAGAGAGACAGCAGCACAAGTGTGTTGTGTGACTGCTCGGTGCCGAACTCTGTTATTCTGTGAAGAACTTAAGTTTTGTAATAAAGAAAATGAAAACAGACTTCTCATTGACCAATTGGCCACACACCTTCAGTTGTAGATACATCACAATAGAAATGCTAAGTAGTCTTCAAGTCCAGTGGTAAGCAGAGGAAAAAGGAACACTAATATGAAGAAAGTCTCAGTGCTGATCAACATCACAACAGCAAACCTAAATTTAATGCTAAATGATACAAAAGAAATACAATAAGAATGCTGAAATGAAAAGAAAGGATAGAGGAAGACAGGGAATGAAAATGATGGACAGAGGAGAAAGGAATCAATAGCCAGGATAGAAGAAGAGAGGGACAAAAACACACCAAGGTACCTTACCTGTTGACCTGAGTGAAGGTGTTGGTGATGGCCTGACAGTGACAGGCATCAGACGACGCCTCACAGCCCCCACACTGGATGGCCTCCTCAGTTGTCTCCTCAGACTCCTCTGCTGTGAGAAAGGCAAAGTGAAGTGAGTACAAGAATTTACTGTATAGTGCCAAATTTTAAAACTGCATCAAAATACTAGTAATATTAATATGGAAGGTAATACTAATGGGAATTATGTATAGTACAGTGGAACCTCAGTTACTGAACGCCTCCCTTTTTGAACAAAATTTTGAACTCATTGTTGCTTCGGTTGTGGTACCATAATTCAGTTCTAGAATAAAGTTATTTGATTTCAAATATTAAAAGACATAGCAAAAGCTGCCAATTATTACTAATTTAGTTTCTATAAATATTTACTTCATTTTTATATATTTGGAGGAGAGACACAGGGTGTAAGACAGAAATTCAAATTGAAATAAGGTAAATGTGATCCCGCTGAAAAAGCCTCTACACAAATAAACAGTTTTTGGTGCTCAGGAGTAATCCTGAGCCACCTGTGGCTCTCTCAATAACCTCCAATGCCATCACTACTCCACAACTGCATTTTTCCAGTAGCTTTTCCCAGTAGCAAGATGTCTAAGTGTTATGATCACCTTTGTTTAGGCGGTAAGTCGGTTGCTCCTCTCTGTATCCCTCTGTAAGGCTTCCCTCACTAGATCAGTGATAATGAGAATACCTGCACAATTTAAACAGTATCTTCTGATGAGTTCTGTGTCACTAAGGTCATTCACTACATCTTTTCTGGATAAATAATTTGTGAGCTGGAGATGCTGTGAAGCAGCCACCTTGGCTGTGGGAGCATCTGTCATAAGCTGCTAAGACAGGGTAGGCTGGTGTCTGGGAACAGATTAATCCATTTTACACTAATTCATATGGCAAAAATAGTTTTGTTTTTTAACATTTTGGATTTCAAACGATATTCAGGAACGCATTAAGTTCAAGAACTGAGGTTTCACTGTACTTCATATTTAAAAGAATAATGAAGTAAAAACTAAAAAGCCATAAATAAGAATATAACCAACCTACAACATTTCCCTATCCAACACAACTAAATGATTTTATCTCACCTTGACTTCCAATCTCAGTATGGTAGAAAACTTTAAAGGCTGCAGCATAGAATTTCTGGAAGAGGAGAGTGAAGGAGGCTGGCATTTGGCTGTGCAGTGTGGCTCTTAGGTGCAACTTGAAGTGCTCCATTAGACCCCCTGGCACATACTCCTCATACTTGGCACCTGTTCTCTCACACAGCATCTCGCACCTGTCAGAGAGGAAGAGAGAGAGTGAGAAAGAAGTGGTGGGATAAATTAAGGACATAACATGATAACATGAGGAAAAGAGAGAGAGAGAGAGAGAGAGAGAGAGAGAGAGAGAGAGAGAGAGAGAGAGAGAGAGAGAGAGAGAGAGAGAGAGAGCACCTACCTGTGTATCTGTGGCAGGAAAGCTGTGGCGCTGCTGTACAGTTCTCCCACAGCACTGGACACTCGAGACATCACTTCCACACTTCCCTCATCATCCTTGCTCTTGCTGGCATTGTAGGTTGTGAAGTGAGACCAGAAATTTGGGCTGATGGAGCGTCTTTTGGGTAGAAACAGTCATGGAAGCTTTAATGAGGTCTTTGTGTGTGTGTGTGTGTGTGTGTGTGTGTGTGTGTGTGTGTGTGTGTGTGTGTGTGTGTGTGAGAGCGCGCATACCAGTACCTGAGGGCGCCCCAGATGGCATCCAGGGCAAGGTCCAGCACAGTCTGGCCGGCACCATGTTGGTTCACAAGCCAGATCACCATGTCCAGGTCCTCTCCTGTCCCGCCTGCGTCTCCCTGCCGACAAACACATGACATAAATAACCATATGAAAGGCAGGGAGGTTCTTCTCTGTTGACAGAGTGTTGTGACCTGTCCCAGCCTCGATGCATTTACTTCTCTGCAAGAATACGAATTTTATGCCCAAGGGAAGGTTTGAGTTTGTTTACATGTACATAACTCAAGGAATTATTAAGTTTACAGGGAAAATAATTAGTCACACAGACGCAGGAGTATAGCCAAAGCACAGCACAAGCCTCACCTCGCAGAAATTTCCATCTAGACAAAAAGAGGAGCGAATTGTGTGCCACGGCAGCTTAAAGTCCCGCTGGGCCGCTGCCGCCGCCATGACTGTTTTGGTTAGCGACCCAGAGACCAAAGGATAAATTTTATCTCACTTTCTTACTCTGCAAAGAAAATAAATAAATAAATAAATAAATAAATAAATATATATATATATATATATATATATATATATATATATATATATATATATATATATATATATATATATATATATATATATATATATATATATATATATATATATATATATATATATATATATATATATATATATATATATATATATATATATATATATTTATTTATTTATCATAATGACGCCTTTTTATTTACATTTTTTCCCGCACAAACGTTAAACTCTCACAGGACTTCTCCATCCCAAGTCAACACGAACAGAGCAAGAACAAGGATCACTGTATCATCGCGGCCTTGATAACAGTAACAAGAACAAATAACAAATGTTTACCTGAGGGAGAACGCGAAACAAGAGCAACTGTTGGCCTGAAGAACAATATAGAACAGCAAGAACGAGAACAAATACCTGTCTGAAGGAAAACACGAAAGAAGAACGATTGTGTACCTGAATATCTAAGTGACGGAGAACAGAGAAATGCGTCTCGCGGCGGGGGCATGTCCTTCCCTAACAGGCGAGGTGGTGGCCAAGCTGGAAGCTCAGGGCGTGAGGGGCGTGAGGGACCTGATGCTCAGAGACTGCGAGGATTTAGCCAGGGAAGCTTCAGTCAGTTACAGGGTGGGTGGCGGCACTAGTGGAGACGTAGGGTTCAACGATGGCTGGGCCGCGTCCGGGAAGCTTCATATTGGATGGGTGTATGCGGATGGCAAAGTTAATGCTGGGTGGGTGGAAAGCGTGTCTCAAAATGGCTAAAGTTACTGCCGTAATGCCCTGACACAGCAACAGTTTGGTCATTTCAAACTGTATGCTGAAGTCTTTAGCCATACTCCATAAAACTGAAGGGTATTATGGAAATAACCAGATCCTACCGATTTTGAGACAATAAATATTTGTAGCCAAAATATGATGCTTTCTTTCAAACAAGTATTCAGTAAAATGAACAGTGACATTAGGGAACTGATTGAATATAAACCCAACCTAATTTGACCTTCAGATGAAAATGCTAATATCATCTCAGTATTATCCCTATCTATAACTTAACTGAACCCAATCAACTTAACCTAATTCTTCTGCTGCGGCCACAGGAGCTACGCAGCATCCGCCGAGTGGCCATCACCCACCACTCTGTGTTTGCTGTGTCAGGCCGGGAGTTGCTGCAGGAGGCCATCTGTACCACCCAAGTCTTTTCCACCGGCTGTAAAATGTGAGGCAGCTCAACACCAACTGAGAACAACTTGGCATCTTTGGCACCTTTGTCCTCCTCCTTCTTCTCCTCCTCTTCCAACTCATAGAATCTGTAGTCTCATGAGGGCAAGTAGGGATGTTGATGTCTGGTTTCCTTTGTGTTTCTTTGTATTCCTCTTTCTCAAATGTCATGTAAGGACAAATACTCTAAATTGATGCAAAATCTTTCCACAAAGACTCATCAAACCTTATCTATCTAATCATTGTCACCTCTTCACTCTGATCAGTACTCCTGCAACATTTAAGAATAAAAATTCCAAATATCCATATCCTTCCACAACCACAATCACTCGGCAATTCAGGCTTTATCAGGCATTTCTTTGCCTCAGGCTGGACAAGTTGCTAGAGGGCGGCCTGACAACAGGAGAGGTGATGGAGGTATGTGGAGCCTCTGGGGAGGGCAAGACCACTCTCTGCCTTCAGTTGGCTCTCCACGCTGCACTGGAACAAGGCCTATGTGTCCTCTTTGTTGATCCTGTGGGCGGCCTCAACCATCTCACAATGAATCCCTTAGTAGAAGCACTTCCCCATGACTCACAGGCAAGTTTTCCCTTCCCTCTGCATTGCCTTAGCCTGTGTGGTTGCTCTTATGCTTGTTATTAAGAACAAACATTTAAAAATCTGATATTCTAATCACTTGTACAGTCTTAATGGGAATTCTGGCTTCACTAGGAATGATTTTTTTCCTGCAATTAAAAGGCATTCTTCCTCCCCTCTGCATTGCCTTGGCCTGTATGGTTAGTTCTTATATTCATGGACTCTTATGGTTTTCTTCACTGGTATAAATGCTGTGTAGTACCCTGTGAGAGATTGCCAGCCTCGTATAACCTTTCAAAGCTCCCTAATGACTTGGCACTAATAACCTGATTGACATGAGCTTGTCTTTTACAGGTGGTGGACAATGCTCTGAGTCGCATCAAGGTGACAGGAGCATCAGATATATGGGAAGTGTTTGCTGCCCTAAGGATCGCCACTCAGCCTTTCATTCCTGTGAGGTGTGGCCGACTGGGTAAGGGAGGAGCTCAAGGTGGTAACCTGGCCAAGATTAAACTGGTGATTATTGATTCCTTGGCTTCTGTGATGCTGCCTCTCATCACCAAGGAAGACTCCAAGCAAGGTGACTGACCAGCATCGTCAAATATTTACATTTTAAACATCTTTGCATATGAAATGTCAAATTGTTGAAGGAGAGACCAACAGTGAAGCAGGATTCTGGAACTCTGCCTGTTTCTGTATTTCCCTTCCTATGACTTCAACTTGAAATTTTACTGTGGATAATCCTTTTGGTCCTTTTTTTCTTTAAGGAGTGGCACCTCAGCGGGCCTTTTCTCATAGTTAAATTTTGTTACCATTGGCCAGTGTTCCAGTTGCTTAAAAAGACTTGTTTGCTTTATAAAATGTTGAATATGTAGAGGGAAACTGACAATTAAACCACATTAGTGAAGGAAAGAGAAAATATATAGAATACAGCAAAGGGAAGGAATAAGTAAGGAAAGCAAACCAACAATAAGGACATGTTTGAGAGGGAGAGGGTGATAGAATAGAGCAAGGAACAGAGCAAGGAAGTCAAACAATGCATCTCTCCCTCTCTCTTTCGCTCTGTAGGTCTTGCAATTCTAAACCAGTTGGCGGTGAGACTCAAGACTGTGGCAAAGGAGCACCAGGTGGCGGTGGTGGTGGTAAACAATGCAGTGCAGGCAGGTAGTGGACACAACAACCTACAACACCACACTCCCAAGCCCAAGTGGATGCCAACACTGGGCAGGTGAGGCCTTGCGAGTGAAAAGATTGAGGGTGTTTACTCAGTTGTATCTTGCATTATAGTTAGTTACGCTCTTTCATAACCTTTCCATATACCACTTAACCTTGTTATTGAGGTGCTAATTTGATATATTTCTAATTCCCACATGTTCTGGCAAAAAAAAAAAAAAAACAGGTGGATTATTGTTAGTTATGCTCCCTCATAACTACTGTAGACCTTATCATTGAGGTGCTATAACTTCAATAAACTTCTAATCCCCACAAATTCTATTGAGAAACAGGTGCATTATAGTTAGTTACACTCCCTCATAACTATCATGCATAATTGTAACCTAATAATCATGATGCTAAACTCAACAAATTTCGGACTTCTTCAGGCTCAGGTGAGAAACAGGTATGTGGTAATTAGTTACACTCCGTCATATTTATACCTTGCACCATTATAACTTAATCAATCTCTAATCTCCATCAGGTTCTGGCGTTCCGTTCCACACATTCGCCTGTATGTCAAGAGAGTGAGAGGAACAGACCCTCCAGTGATAGTCAATGCAACTTCTGAGGATGAGTGTCTGGCCCCTAAGAGTCCACTGAAACTCAGTGTTGCAGTGTGGAAGGGGACAAGAATCAAGACTGGCAAGGCAGTAGTCACCCTTCCCTTGGCATCTCTAAGGCAGTCTAGTTCTGAAAGTTCCTCTTAATCCCTTTACTTTTAATAGCTGACTAAGCATGCCATGAAAATATCTCTTTCTCTCTCATTCATCTATATATTTGTCTAGTCTTCTTTTAAAGCTCCCTAATGACTTAGCACTAACAAATCTGCAGGTTACTGAGTCTGTTCCACTCATTCCTCCAGTGAGCTGTGATGTAAGTTAAAAGTTATAAGACAAGAATATTTATCTGATCTATTTACTGAAGTGTTTTGTTGGTAGATTTGATGTCAGAGTTTAATAAAGTTAAGGAATGTTTTATTTGTCTGATTATCTT
>NC_087188.1:15446234-15458734 GCF_035594125.1 Scylla paramamosain
GAGTGTGTCTATAGCCGTATTCTGAAAGGCTTTGCTCTGTAACCTGAACTGTTTTCCAAGGTCACAGAGATGATGTTCTGGGTTAAAAGAGTGTTTCTTCTCTTCATAATAAAGAAATGTTGTTAATCTGTCTTGATAATGGTAAAAACATCCTTAAAATTCTGTGTCATTTAATATAAACCCGTATTCTGAGACGCTTTACTCTCTCACCACGACCAGCTGGGTTTTCACAAGTGTTCTCCTGTTAATAATGTAGAGAACTTGTTAATTTGTCAGTGAAGCGGTAAAAAATAGCCCTAACAAACTATATAACTTCACCACGACTATTCTTAAAGGCAATAGAGTTAATAAGCCAAGTTCTCAAGACTATTTCTCTTGTTAATAATATAAAGATCTTGTTAATCTGTCACTAGAACGGTAAGAATACCCTTAAAAATCCGCGTCACGTCAACTAGAGCTCCTTGAAAGTAATGAAGGCGCGGCGCAGAGGTGTTTCAAAATACGATCCTAACACTTGAGCTGGGTGTGGGTGGCGTGAAGGGAGCAGGGCACCTTCTGAGTCATTACTAAAGTGACCAGTGACAGAAATGTTGTAATGCCGACGAGGAAACTGTGATGTAGGGGGGACACACCACTCAGGGGTTTTCCATGTTATGTAGTCAGGATTATGTTTCCTTCTTTTTAAATCTATGTCTCTGCCGTAATTTGTTTATTTATTCATTTTTAGGATTAAGTTATTATTACTTTTTTTTTTAATGTTAGTGTTGATGTTGTGTGTGTGTGTGTGTGTGTGTGTGTGTGTGTGTGTGTGTGTGTGTGTGTGTGTGTGTGTGTGTGTGTGTGTGTGTGTGTGTGTGTGTGTGTGTGTGTGTGTGTGTGTGTGTGAGTGTTTTAAATGTTTTTCTTATCATTTATTTATTGATTTATCACGTAGTCTCTTTATAACTTACAACTGCATGTAAACAGGACATTTTAGACTCAGAATGAACGGGTAAAAAAAAAAAAGTGAAGAATCCTGGAAATCAAAAAAACACATCACCACCACCATCACCACCAACAGGTCAAGGTCCCGACGAGGCGCAGTGACAGAAAGGGAGGGATTAATTAAAACAGGAAGTTATTATATCACTTGGAGGTGTTAAGCGGCGGAACTTTTGAACGAAACGTGGAAAAAAAAGTTTGTTATTGTCCACAACGTTGGAGGAAGGTTCAGAATGACTACGTATTAGAGAGAGAGAGAGAGAGAGAGAGAGAGAGAGAGAGAGAGAGAGAGAGAGAGAGAGAGAGAGAGAGAGAGAGAGAGAGAGAGAGAATTTTCTTTATTTCATTATCATTGCGCAATATCTTTACTCATGAACATCATACTTTCTGCGTCTTTCCTACTGGGACGCTGAACACAACGAGCGTAACACATCCGTTCATTCAAGTGTACGTGGTGCTATTTCGTACTGGTAACTCCCAGTCCTCTTCCATTTCCTTTTACAGAATTTTTATCACCCCTCACCAGCGCACGTGATCTTCCTTAAATTACAGTCACTGTCAAACATAAACAGTTTAATACATTCCAAGCACTCGCTCCATTTTCTTTCATTTCTGTACACTCGTATTAAACAGCACACGTGAATTATCAACACTTACACTCCAAAACTTAATAACATCATTAACTTACTGCATTATTCTTAGCGTTGTCTTTCTTCCGCTTCTCAAACATTTCTACTCATAAACACACACAAATTTACGTCTTCTAAAGATACACTATCAGACTTCACCAAAACATTAACTAGATGGCTTATTTTTACCTTTTTGCCTTTTAAAACAACAGAAATCTCTCAAGTTTGTCAATGGGGAACTTGATCATAACATTAATCAATAACTTCCCCTAATTGGCTTAAGACGACGGAATGTGTAAGAATGGTGAACTGATTCTCTCCCCTGTGTGTGGTGTGTTCCTTTGCTGGGTTAAAGGGGTCCTGTGAACACCTGGGAGAATGAGTGGGGATTTAAACTAACTGGGGCTCACCTATTGACACAGAGATAACCCAGTAATGTAGTGCGCATTTCTGTCTTTTCCCTGTGTATTTATCTTTCTGTCTACCTGTCCGTCTGTCTGTCTATCTGTGTCTGCATCTCTTTGTCTCTCTATCTATCTGTCTATCTGTTTGTTTGACCTGTCTGTCTGTTTTGTCTGTCTTTCTGCCTATCTGTTTGTCTCTGTCTATCTATCCTTCTATCGGTCTGTCTTTACATATGTTTGGCTTTCTGTTTGGTTCTGGGTCTGTCTGTCGGGCTGCGTCTGCGTCAGTCTCTCTCTCTCTCTCTCTCTCTCTCTCTCTCTCTCTCTCTCTCTCTCTCTCTCTCTAAAATAATGCAAATGGAAATAAACAATAGGAAGACAATAATTATAGGAATAAGGAAATGAAGAGAGACAGTTACAAGAAGTCAACTCATTTTCCTTCCTTTCCTCAACACTCACTCTCTCTCTCTCTCTCTCTCTCTCTCTCTCTCTCTCTCTCTCTCTCTCTCTCTCTCTCTCTCTCTCTAGGATAATACAAAGGGAAAGAAACAATAGGAAGACAATAATTATAGGAATAAGGAAATGAAGAGAGACAGTTACAAGAAGTCAACTCATTTTCCTTCCTTTCCTTAACACTCTCTCTCTCTCTCTCTCTCTCTCTCTCTCTCTCTCTCTCTCTCTCTCTCTCTCTCTCTCTCTCTCTAAGAAAAAAATATCTTTCCCATTCGTAATGCAGGAATGTTTCCGAAAGAATGAGGAAGAGGAAGAGGATGAAGAGGAAGAGGAAGAGAAGAATAAAGAAAATGACTGGGGAAGAGGAGGAGGAGGAGTAAGGGAATGGCTAGAGGATGATGATGATGATGATGATGATGATGATGATGATGATGATGATGATGATGATGAGGAGGAGGAGGAGGAGGAGGAGGAGGAGGAGGAGGAGGAGGAGGAGGAGGAGGAGGAGGACATGAGGAGAAGATGGAAAAAGAAAATGGCTAGATTAGGAGGGGGAGGAAGAAAAAATGGTCAGAGAGAGAGAGAGAGAGAGAGAGAGAGAGAGAGAGAGAGAGAGAGAGAGAGAGAGAGAGAGAGAGAGAGAGAGAAACCGGTTTAGTCAACATCTCCCTTGGTATTTTTACACACACACACACACACACACACACACACACACACACATCTTCCTCCTCCTCCTCCTCCTCCTCCTCCTCCTCCTCTCTCTTACTCGCTCTTCCACTTGCTCCCACTCCTCTCACTCCTGTTTCTTCCATCCTTCATCCTCCATCCTTTCTCCCTCCTCCTCCTCCTTCTCCTCCTCCTCCTCCTCCTACTCCTCCTCCTCCTCCTCTTCCTCTTCCTATCCGATCCTCCATTTCCAAGAGTAGATGTTGGGGAATTATTTAGGCTTTTCAAGTTTTGGGCTTCCGGTCTCTCTCTCTCTCTCTCTCTCTCTCTCTCTCTCTCTCTCTCTCTCTCTCTCTCTCTCTCTCTCTCTCTAGCCATGACACTATTATTCCACGTTATAAACAAAGAATAAGGTACTTACATCATCATTATTTAGAATATTATTAATAGAGCGGGAATTCTTAAGTACATGAGGAGTAAACAGGTAGTAGTAGTAGTAGTAGTAGTAGTAGTAGTAGTAGTAGTAGTAGTAGTAGATATTATGGCTAGTGTTATCATAAGAATGCGACTAGTGATCTCTGAGTCATGAAGAGGAACGAAGGTTTCTTTCCTAGAAGAGGAGTGAGTAAGCAACCTGTCTGTATCTCCCCCGCCCTCTTCCTCTTCCCTCTCCTTTTCCTTGTCAGCCTCCCCGTCCTCTTCATCTTCCCTCACCTCTTCTTCGTTACCCTCCCCGTCCTCTTCCTCTTCTCTCTCTCTTCTTCATCACTCTCCCTGCCCTATTCTTTCCTCACATCTTCCTTCTCACCTTCCCTTACCTGTTCAATCCAGAGATAATCACCAATACACGTGTTACCAAATCATTCATTCATTCATCGATGATGATGATGATAATGTATGCTGTAGTGCTTGTTCCATGTTCATTCATTATTCATCGTTACTTTATATAACTCAAGGATGTAGTTTAACTCAGGTGTCATATAAACATACGCTATTCCTTAGTACACCACTGGAAATTGTGATAATATAGCGTACCTTCTATACATGGTGCAAAGTCCCTATATATAACTTAAGGATGTGGTATAACTCAGAAGTAAGGGCGGTTATTCTCAGAAAAGACCGACCGGGCAGTACCAAAAGCTGGTCTGAGAAGCGTGGTGGTGATGGAAGGAGGAGAACAGGCCCCCGCAGGTAAGCGGGGGCCTGCGGGAATACCTTACACCTGTGTGACGTATTGGTGATGTCACGCAGTTTCCGTCTCTGCATCGCAACATCACTCAAGTCAAGAGGAACTAGGTTAAAATGAACCAAAGACACATTACATCCGATTTGACGTAAATTCCACTGACGTAAGGAGCGGTAATTTGATGCTTCCGGTGCCACGTACAATATATTAAAGAAATACACGGAAAGATCAGAGAAATAACGAACTGGTAACTCGCGTGTTCCATTCACATTAGGAGGTATAAAGGGGGGTAGTCGGAAGGAGGCAGCAGCATTGTCTTTCTGGAAGTGTTCGGGATTACTGCACGTGGATTTACAAACACTAAGGGATCTAAGGACAAGACACTAAGGACTCCAGCAGGATGAAGTCTCCTATACAAAGCGTGGCGGACAAAGTGGTGTTTTGGAGGGGCGGGGTGAGTCTATCCCGTAGGACTGTGTAGAACTGTGTAGGAGTCACACATAACGGGGTCCTGGAAATGGTGTCAGTTTCTAAGGTTACCTGTGTGTGTGTGTGTGTGTGTGTGTGTGTGTGTGTGTGTGTGTGTGTGTGTGTGTGTGTGTGTGTGTGTGTGTGTGTGTGTGTGTGTGTGTGTGTGTGTGTGTGTGTGTGTGTGTGTGTGTGTAGTGAAAGGTAAGGCGGTACTGAAGGTGTCAACGGGATTCTGCGTGTACCGTGAGTGAGTGTATGTGCGTATGCGTGTGTGTGTGTGTGTGTGTGTGTGTGTGTGTGTGTGTGTGTGTGTGTGTGTGTGTGTGTGTGTGTGTGTGTGTGTGTGTGTGTGTGTGTGTGTGTGTGTGTGTGTGTGTGTGTGTGTATGTTCGCACACTATTACCAAAATTTCTTTTCTCCTTGAACACAACGACAAAAAAAAAAGACAAATAAAACAAAAATGAATATAACAAACTAAACAAAACAAAATACTAAAAACAAGAAAAAAGAAAAAGAAAAAAAAACACTTTCCCTTTTCCTTCACTACAAACAACCATTTCTGAATAACGTTACATAATCATCGTACTTTTCCTTATCTTAATTTTTTTATTAATTTTAATTTTCCTTACGTATTTCCAGAGTAACATCAATCCTGGTTTCGAAGGAGAGGGAGATGGCAAGGAGAAGGAGGCGAGAGTGGAGATGACAGTGGAGGTAAGATGAGTGGAGCTGACAAGATGTGTAACTGACAGGTAGAGGTGGAGTTGGCAGGCAGCTAAGATGACAGATAGTGAAACTGACATATATATATATATATATATATATATATATATATATATATATATATATATATATATATATATATATATATATATATATATATATATATATATATATATAAGAAAGTAGAATAGCTGGAAGTTAGATGATGAGTTGATGGATAGATGTGAAATTGATACGGTACATGTGAATGGAGTCAAAAGATGATGAGTGGAAATGACAGGTAAATGAATGGGGTTGACAGATAAGTGACTGGAATAAATAGATAGGTAACTGAAATAAATATATAGGTAAATGGAATAAACAGATAGGTGACCGGAATAGACACGTAGAGTGAAACTTAGGGGAATGGAGATGACGAGTGACAGACAAACAGGTAAACATGCATACATACCAATAGATTCAAAATGGTATAAGAACAAGTGAATAGACACAAAAAGATGAACGCTTTGGACAGAATAACCGACAGGTAGAGAGAGACAGACAGACAGAGAGGCAGCGACAGGTAAACACAAGCCAGGTAGACAAAGAAAGACACGCATACACAGAGAAAGAGAAATAGGAGGAAAACACAAGAATTTATACGTAAAGAAAACATATACACACATAAAATAAGAGAAGAAAAAATTGTCTTGCAGTGAAATCATACAAAATCCTATTAATTATATACAAAAAACACGAATATGACTTTATAACGTTACAAACTAACACTTCTTCAACGCCTTCTGCTATATAGGAAACCACGGACAATGGCGGGAGGCAGCAGTGGTCAAACCCAGTGGAATTCCTCCTCTCCTGCATTGCCATGTCTGTCGGTCTTGGAAATGTGTGGAGGTTCCCGTTCGTCGCCCTGGAAAACGGTGGGGGCGCTTTCCTCATCCCCTACATCCTCGTGTTGATGTTCATTGGCAAGCCGCTGTACTATATGGAGCTTTGTCTCGGCCAGTTCTCCTCCTCAGGCTCCGTCAAAGTGTGGGATATCTCGCCTGCTTTCAGAGGTACGTTGTGTGTGTGTGTGTGTGTGTGTGTGTGTGTGTGTGTGTGTGTGTGTGTGTGTGTGTGTGTGTGTGTGTGTGTGTGTGTGTGTGTGTGTGTGTGTGTGTGTCTGTGTGTACTTTAAGGTCTTTTCTTGCTTGCTCTTGCCTCCCCCCCCACTCTCTCTCTCTCTCTCATGACTTGTGTGTAAACATTGTTTCTGACTAAGCATTAGTTTCTCTCTCTCTCTCTCTCTCTCTCTCTCTCTCTCTCTCTCTCTCTCTCTCTCTCTCTCTCTCTCTCTCTCTCTCTCTCTCTCTCTCTCACTACATTCAACCACCATCAGCACCGCTAAGAGAAAGGTTACCACACACTTGGAGATAGGCCAGTCTGGCTTGACCTTACCTGCCCCACCTGCAGCAAATCAGGTGGCAGGTACTACATGACTTTCACCTTGTGTCACCTGTGTCTGCCTACTACCTTAATAGGACTTATTAACACAATACTCTGCTAAATTTTGTCTTTCTTATGTAAGAGGGACTGGCCAAGGACAACGAAAGGACAGTATAGGTACTTCTAAGGGGAAATACAGAAGCAGGCAGGGAGTTCTAGAGTTTACTAGTGGAAGGGATGAAAGACTAAGAATATTGTCCAAGAAAAAGAAAAGTCCACCTCCGTACTAAATAGTTGTGAGAGAAGAGGTGTATCAAGGCATCTTTACAACTAAATTACCAAACTATTAGAATTTTTTTCCATTCGTTCAGTTTAATTTGTCCCTGGAGGCTCTTCACATAAAAATCACACAAAGGAAATACCAGAGAGAGAGAGAGAGAGAGAGAGAGAGAGAGAGAGAGAGAGAGAGAGAGAGAGAGAGAGAGAGAGAGAGAGAGAGAGATAGCACAAGGAAAACGAGTTATTAGCTTCAAGTTATGAAAATTTAGAAGAAGTTAAGTGGAGTTTTAGTGTGTACAGTAAAATGTTACAATGTTGATTTTGTAAGTAACGGAAAGAGTAATTTAAGTGAGTATTAAGTGTTAGGATGGTGGTGGTGGTGGTCGTAGTAGTAGTAGCAGAAGCAACAACAACAACAACAACAACAACAACAACAACAACAACAACAACAACAACAACAAAAACAACAATAACAACAACATCATCACTACCAGCACTACCGACACCACCACCACCACCACCACCAACAACAACAACAACAGCAACAACAACAATACCGCTATCTTATCCCAAACGTTTCCTTTCCTCCTCCTCGTTTTCAACACTTTCACTGCATTCCCACGTCCCGTCACCTTGCCACTCTTCCTTCACTTTCACCTGGCAATCACTTGCGCCCGGTCCCACAAAATCAAGGTGAATATTAGCACGAGTTGTGAGGAGAATGCAAGTGAACGCTGAAGATGTGAACTGTTACAAATGAAGTGAAGGAAAGAAAAACTGGGAAATAGGATATAAAGACAATATATAAGAAAAGTAAATAAAAGTATATAAGAAGAGGAGTGCAACGTGCAATGATATTTACAGTAAAAATATAGGCAGGAATAAAAACAAAACATAGGAGTAATAAAAAGATTAACAAAGAAGTAAAATATAAAAGTAAAAAATAAAGAACATAAAATTTTTAAATAATTGCTTTGTTTTGGTAACTTAAGAGAAAAAAAGCATAATTCTTAAAAGAAAATAGACAAAGGTAATTTTCTAGACGTATGTACAAGAAACCTAAACTCTCTCTCTCTCTCTCTCTCTCTCTCTCTCTCTCTCTCTCTCTCTCTGGGAAAACCAAGAGTGAGTACAAGAGGGCGAAACAGGATAAACAAACCCACACTTTCTCTTTTCCCCTGCAGGTGTGGGTTACGGCCAGGCCTTCGCAACGTGGGCAGTGGTGACCTATTACGTTTCCCTTATGGGTCTCACCGTCTTCTACTTCTTCGCCTCCTTCAGTAGCGTCTTGCCCTGGTCCCAGTGTGGCGATTGGGCCTCAGAAGTGTGCATTGATAGGACAAAGAATGTGACTGAACTGGCAGAGGCAATGGGGAAGAATGTGTCAGAATTTACATCAGCAGCCGAAGATTATTTCTCGTGAGTATTTGAGTGTTTTGGTTGAGTTTTCTTTTTTTTTTTTTAAAGGGTCTTTGTCTTTCCCCTTTTCCTCTTTCCTTGTTTTTTTTTTACTTTGGTCTTGTTTTCCTTAATTTTGTCTTAATTTTTCTTCGCTCATCTTCCTTCTCCCTGTCTTCCTCCTTCCCTATCAGTCTTTTCATTGTCTCTATCCTCATCTTCCTCCTCACTTGCATTCTTTTGTTTTTCTTCCACCTCCTCCGTCTCTCTGTCCTGTAGCTGGTAAGTTATAGTTACCAAACAGCCCTGCAAGGACCTACAAGTCTGTTGCTGTTTGGTTTTCCTTAGTATTCCTTTATCACTAAACCCTCTTCTAAAACGAACGAAAGAAAAACTGAAACCTCCTCAGTAAGACAACTCTCTATTGAAGCCAACTTTTGAGGATACTGGAAAACACATTCATATCACTAACACCGCCTTCTGTGCTTTCTACAGACGAGAAGTGCTGCAAATCGACAACACAGGCCTGCACAGTCTTGAAGCCCCAGAGTGGCGCCTCACCCTCTGCCTTCTCTTCTCTTGGATTATCCTTTTCGTCGTATTGGCTAAGGGTGTTCAGAGTGCCGGCAAGGCTGCGTACTTCACCGCTCTTTTCCCTTACGTGGTCCTCTTCATCATGCTCATCCGAGGGTGCACGCTGTCCGGCGCTGACAAGGGTGTTCTTTACTTCATAAAGCCTCGTTGGGGAGAACTACTGAAGCCTAAGGTGAGTTTACTTAGTTTGAGTCTTTAATTCTTTGTTCTTTTTTATACACAGGAAGATTCAAAGGTTAAAAATCAATAAACGTTTCAAGGAAGGGTTAAATGTTTTTAGGGTGTTTGAATTCAGGTGTGGTAGCTTAAGAGGGAAATCACGCATGAGAGAGTGAGTGTAGTGGGTTGTATCGTGTGTGTGTGTGTGTGTGTGTGTGTGTGTGTGTGTGTGTGTGTGTGTGTGTGTGTGTGTGTGTGTGTGTGTGTGTGTGTGTGTGTGTGAGCATGCCTAGCACATAACAATCAGTCAAACAGGCAAAGTTTACACTAATCTTTCCTTCAAACTGTCACGTGTGCACACAAACCCGCGTCACGTGCACTAATAGACCGTGTGTGTGTGTGCGTGTGTGTGTGTGTGTGTGTGTGTGTGTGAGCGCCTTTCGTCCGTGCTAATACCATATGTGTGTGCGTGTGTACGTTTACAGGTATGGTACGCAGCCGTTGACCAGTCCTTCTTCAGTCTCTCGGTCGGGTTTGGGTCAATCATCATGTTCTCGTCTTACAACACCTTCCGCCACAACGTGTACCGCGACGCCGCCATTATCTCTGTCACTGACACCCTCACATCTCTCCTGGCTGGCTTCACTACCTTCGCCATTCTCGGTCACTTAGCGGAACAGTTGGATGTCGATGTTTCCGAGGTAGTGAAGGGCGGCGGTACTTCCCTCGCTTTTGTCAGCTACCCTGATGTGCTGGCTCGCTTTGACTGGGTGCCGCAACTGTTCTCCGTTCTGTTCTTCCTCATGCTGTTCACTCTGGGGGTCGGTAGCGCCTCTGCTCTCACCGGCTGCATCATCACTATCATCTGCGACGCCTTCCCGCACTTCAAGAGGTGGATTGTCACGCTCGTGGTCTGCGCTTCCGGGTTCCTCCTCGGCCTATTCTATGTCACGCCGCAAGGACAGTACATTCTGGAGCTGATCAACTACTACGGCGGTGTAAGTACTTGTGACAATTCGCCCTTGTATTGAAAGATTGATGGATTTAGTAGAATTACTTTTTTTTTTAATATATCTCTTTTTACTCATGACAAAATTAGAAGAGTAAAGAAGTGAAAATAAAATAAATACGATAGAGCAAGGAACTTAACGAAAAAAAAAAGGAAAAGGAAGGAAAGGAAATGAAAAGTAACAACAAATAGGAAAAGGAGAGACAAAGTAACAAAGAAAATACAGAATAAATCAAGGAATTTAGCAAAAACAAAAGAAAAGCAGGAAGGAAGGAAGGAAGGAAGGGAAAACTAAAAAAAAAAAAAAAAACGAACTGTAAACATGTCATTTCCTCCTCCAGGGCTTCATCATCTTTATCCTGGTGGTGTTTGAGATTGCGGCCGTGCACTGGGTCTACGGAATCAACAACTTCTGCAGAGATATCGAGTTTATGTTGGGCAGGAAGACTGGATACTACTGGAAATTCTGCTGGACTCTGCTCATCCCTATCCTCCTGTCTGTCATCTTCATCTACAGCCAGATCCTTGCCGAACCTCTAAAAGTTGGCAAGCACACCCTCAGCCCGGGAATCATTGGTGAGTGGAGGACGAGGAGAAGGAGGAGGAGGAGGAGGAGGAAGGGGAGAAAAACGTTGCTTTGAAATAATATAGTTGTAATATGACTCGTTTTCTATCTATCTGTGTGTGTGTGTGTGTGTGTGTGTGTGTGTGTGTCTGTCTCTAACGCACATCCCTTTCCTCCCAGGCTTCGGCATCTTCCTGGCAGTGATCGCGTGCATGTTGCTCCCCGTTTTCTTCGTGATAGAGGTCGTGAAGCAACGCAGCACTTCAGACTCTTTCCTAGACGCTATCAAGAACAGCTTCAAGCCGACCTCGGAATGGTGCCCTAAAGACGCTACACTACGCAAGGAGTATCACCAGTTCATACAGAAACAGAACGAGGGACCACAGGGCATTGACAACCCTGCTGCATCCACCGCTGACCTCTCCAGCCTCTCCACTAGTGCTTCCAAGGCTAACATCACAGACTACAACACTTCCGTTTGAACATTTTTTTTACTAAAGCATTACATACATAGAAAATAAGATAACACTGAATTCCGAAAAGGAGGTGTGGTCTTAAGCTAAAGATGATCACTATTCTGTGTTATTCATCGTGAAAGGTGCTCCTATTCCACGGGTTCTGAAGGGGCGGTGGAATTAGGTATTGGTGTCACAGAGAGAGGGTTTCCTTATCACTTCCTAAAGTTTGTCGAGGTTAAGAGAGGGTCATAAAAAGGCCGCGGAATGTCATAAAGGCTGAAGCGGCGTCCTTACGAGCTACTCGTATGTGTGATATTCTGCGTCCATAAAAAAGACAGGTGCACACACACACACACACACACACACACACACACGCACATGAGATAACAGGTAAGACATAACTTTATCTGTAACTTTATGATGCCTGTGAACTAATTAACTTACTTACCACCCTCCTCTTACCTCTATGCCCCCTGTCACCCCTAGCACCTGTCCCCCCTACTCCTAACCCCTCTCGCTCCCTCCTGTTTCGCAGTGACAAAAGTTCAACATTCTTTTTTTTTTTTTTTAGTAACCACGTGTTATCAATTAATTTTGCACGTCATCTCAATATAAATCCTTTTTTTTTTCTTTCTCCTAAGTTCCTAAGTCTCGTTTTCTTTGAACAGAAGTGACTGTAAGATAGTGTGTACATACGTGTGTCTGTTTGTGTCAGGAAATGGTCGTGTTTGTGTACGTATGAATGTATGTAAGTAATTTTATGTTTGTTAATGATGGATGTGCTCTATTTGTTTAGAGTTTTGTGTAAGCATCATTATGACACACAACACACACACACACACACACACACACACACACACACACACACACACACACACACACACACACAGCGAGTGAAACACAGTAACTATATCCCTCAGAAATATTAACTAATAGTATGTCAATGCAAAATGTGTAAGTTATTCATAATTCATTGTTATATTTTGCTACTGCCAGTACTACTTCTATCACTACTACTACTACTACTACTACTACTACTACTACTACACTACTTCCTCCCATGATTATTCTACTGCTGTTATTACTACTGCTACCACCAC
>NC_087188.1:15466234-15471234 GCF_035594125.1 Scylla paramamosain
ACAATCTAAAGCTCAGATGTCAAGACTTAATTCTCTCTCTCTCTCTCTCTCTCTCTCTCTCTCTCTCTCTCTCTCTCTCTCTCTCTCTCTCTCTCTCTCTCTCTCTCTCTCTCTCTCTCTCTCTCTGACGCTACAGTTCAAAGGATACTAAAAGGAAAAAATCATATGTGAGTAAAAACACACACACACACACACACACACACACACACACACACACACACACACACACACACACACACACACACACACACACACACACGGGTAGCCTACTTCTTCTGAGCAGCTGTTAACCTCCCCCCCGCCCCGTCTCTCTCTCTCTCTCTCTCTCTCTCTCTCTCTCTCTCTCTCTCTCTCTCTCTCTCTCTCTCTCTCTCTCTCTCTCTCTCAAAAAGCACTGTGCACACAAACAAACAAGCTTTCTACCTCCTTACCTCAACACACACACACACACACACACACACACACACACACACACACACACACACACGTACAGCCAAGTCCCATCACCACCTACGCCTTCGCTAACTAACTTCCTCCTTTGCTGTTTTCTTACTATATAGATTTTAAAGAGCCTTATTATAGTCCCCATTTATGCCTCGTTGCACTCTCTCTCTCTCTCTCTCTCTCTCTCTCTCTCTCTCTCTCTCTCTCTCTCTCTCTCTCTCTCTCTCTCTCTCTCTCTCTCTGTTTTTCTACCTTTACCTGCGTGATGACTCAATTAAAGCGAGATTTGTAATTTAAACATGTGTTATTGTCTTTGGTAATGAGAAGAGAACAAAAGAGAGGAGGAGGAGGAGGAGGAGGAGGCGCGAGAGAGAGAGAGAGAGAGAGAGAGAGAGAGAGAGAGAGAGAGAGAGAGAGAGAGAGAGAGAGAGAGAGAGAGAGAGAATGATAGGCGGACAAGCATATAGAAATAAACACACAAAAAATATTTAATTGTCAGATTAACGAAGAGAAAAAAATAAAAAATAAAGAAGTACAGATGAAGAGAAATGAAGGAACAGCTCAAGGGAAATAAGAAGAGGTTTAAGTGAAAATGAAATACGATAAATAATTTCGATGAAGAATCAATAAAGAGATTATATCATTTTATATAATATTCTATACCAATCCATGTGAATTAAAACTCCAAAAAACATATAAGGAGGAAAAAATGAAAATATCATGTTTTCTTCAAATAGAGAACATATCCATAAAATAAATAAATGAATAAATAAATAAATAAATAAATAAATAGAGAAATAAGAACTTAAAAAAAAAATAGTAACACAACTCATTCTCTGAAAAATACCAACAGAAAATTGACGTCAACACAACACAACACAAACGCGAGCTATTCGTGACAAAATTTCGTAAGAAGCTTAAAAGTCAAAGCGGCCTGTCAATCCCAAATTTCCTTACATGTGTGTGTGTGTGTGTGTGTGTGTGTGTGTGTGTGTGAGGGGCGTTCGGTAGGGTTGCAGCTGTTTTAAAAGGGGGAAGGGCGAGGCATTATTCAGTAGTGACGTGGTTACTCGGAGGGACGCGGTGCGGATCAGCAGTGGGTCTTGCCAGCCAGCCAGACACTCGCTCGTCTCAGGAAGGTTCGGCCTCTTTGGTGATCCTCCTTCCCCGTCTCCTCCTCCTACCACTACTCACCGTCGCTTCCACGGGACTACTCCGCTGCACACCTCACCGCCACCATGAATGAGAGCATCTGTGTGAGTATTACACGCACTCTGGCTTCCTGTGGTCTGTGGTCTGTGTATATCTGGATTTAGGATGGATGCTGTGATTTCTGGAAGGAGTCTGTGGAATGTTAAAGGCTTTTTTTTCGTAGGTTCTAATATAACTGTTGGCTTTCAAGTATCAAAGATATTCTTCGCTTCTCGATTTGTGATTATCTTGTTATCTGATTTCTGAAAGGACTTTATTTATTTATCTATTTATTTTATTTTATTTTATTTTATTTTATTTTGATGTTAAAAGGGTTTTGGAATACGGTCATAGGTTTTTTTTTTTTTTTTGGGGGGGAAGAAACCATGTTTTGCCTGCAGTGATCTGTTATACCTAGATTTATAGGTGTATCTGGTTTTGTCATTTCTGGGACGACAGATAACTGCAAGGTTTTGAGTACTATACGTGTAAGAAGTGTTCCATAAGAGATTCCAACCCTGACACTGCAAACAGAAAGAATATTTGTCAGAAACAAGTGAAAAAGACAGCCAACTAGAACCACTTGAGAGGTCTAGGGAAACAAAAAGGAAGAAAACTAAAAGGAAAAAAAAAGATCCAGTGATAATGCCAGTTCCCTAAGGAGAAAGTCACAATATATTCACTTCAGTCACTCGGAAACCGTTTGACTGACTCAAAACATGCCCACTCCAGTCGCTAAGTCAGTCAGTGGAGACGTCAGTTTGTCAGGAAGGCAGTCAATTGATTACTTAGTCACTTAGTCAGTCTTTTAGGAATCTGCAGCTTTAATTTAGATTTACTGTTAGGTAAAATATACTAGGAATTATAGAATGAGTTCAGAGCAGAGAAGAGCAGAGCAGAGCAGAGAGAGAGAGAGAGAGAGAGAGAGAGAGAGAGAGAGAGAGAGAGAGAGAGAGAGAGAGAGAGAGAGAGAGAGAGAGAGAGAGAGAGAGAGAGAGAGAGAGAGAGAGAGAGAGAGAGAGAGAGAGAGAGAGAGAGAGAGAGAGAGACCCTATTCAGACACCAAATAAACAACAGAAACAGATACACCAACAAATCACCCATAATACACACACACACACACGCACACACACAAAGAACAGACACACTGCTACCTGGTGACTGGTGATTAATAGGCGCCCCAGTCAAGCAACGGACGTGGTGGTGACACTTACTGACTCACTCCTGCACCGCCTCGCCATTAAAGTCACCATCACTCTCGCCTTTTGTCGTGTCTCACAGGAACAAGGTAATAGGAAGGAAGGAGGACGAAGCTAGTTAGGTTCAAAGGGAGAGAACTGTAAGCTAAATTTATCTCCCTATTCACATTCTTCCTCCTATTCCTCTCTCCTTCTCCCTCCCTTCTTCCTTCTTCTCTCTCTCTCTCTCCCTCTCTGCTCTTTTTTTCCTGCTCTTCTTCCTTTTCTTCCTCTTTCCCCTTCTTCCCTCTCTTCCTCCCTCTCTTCCGTTTTCTTAGCCACCTTCTCTCCACCTCCTTTTCCTTCTTCTTCCTCCTTCACTTCCTCTTCTTCTCGTTTCATGTCCTTCACGTAAATTTGTCTCCTTTTCCTCTCCCGTCTCTCCTTCCTTCTCCATTCCTTCTTTCCTCCTGGCTACCCTTCCTACTGTTCTCCTATCCTTCCCTCTCCTCTTACCCCTCCCTCTTCCTCCTCCTCTTCTTTTTTAGTCCTCTTATTTCAAACTTCTCTTCCTCCATCTCTTTCCTCTTCCTATACTTATATATGTTCCTTCTCCTCCTCCTCTTCCTCCTCCTCCTCCTCCTCCTCCTCCTCCTCCTCCATACAAACAGACCGCATGGAGAGGAGGGGAGGAAGGAAGGGAGGAAAAAGTAGGGCGGAGAGAAGGAAGGAGGAATACGTGGAAATGAGAGGGAAAAGACTAGAAAAAGTGTCTGAGAGAGAGAGAGAGAGAGAGAGAGAGAGAGAGAGAGAGGGTCATAATCTCCTCTCCTCCCTCTCCTTTCCTCTCCTCTCCTCTTCCTCCCTCCCTTCCTCATCTCCCTCTTCCTTCTCGTTTCAGTCTCGCTCGCTAAAAGTCTTGTCACTGCCTCACTGACTAAACGCCTCGTAATTTGGCATCGCACCTACAAGACAAAGCGAAATAAAAACACGCTTGTCTATGAAATCTGTTTGTTATGTGTCTCCTGTTTCAGTCTCGCTAGGTAAATGTGGCACTTCCCTAATTCACTCACTAAGCGTCACACAATTTAGCGATTACATGGATAAGACAAGCCAAAATCAGTGCACTCTACTCTATGAAATATGTTTGCTATATGCCTCCTGTTTCAGTCTCGCTAGCTCAAGATCTTGTCACTGCCTCACTAACTAAACGCGTCACAGTTCTGCATTCTAAAACGCTTTGCTCACCACGACTGTTTCCAAGAGTCACAGAAATTATTAGCGGGGTTCCAGGAAGAGAGAGAGAGAGAGAGAGAGAGAGAGAGAGAGAGAGAGAGAGAGAGAGAGAGAGAGAGAGAGAGAGAGAGAGAGAGAGAGAGAGAGAGAGAGAGAGAGAGAGAGAGAGAGAGAGAGAGAGAGAGAGAGAATGTGTGTGTGTGTGTGTGTGTGTGTGTGTGTGTGTGTGTGTGTGTGTGTGTGTGTGTGTGTGTGTGTGTGTGTGTGTGTGTGTGTGTGTGTGTGTGTGTGTGTGTGTGTGTGTGTGTGTGATTGGATTTGTACAGTGGTTTGTGTGTCAAATAGAGATAAGGAAGTGGAGGAGAAGAGGAGGAGGAAGAGAGATAAAAACAAGAGAGGAAAAAGTAAAGCCAGAAAAAGGAAGGAGAGGTAGATGACGAATAAAAGAATAGAAGTAGATGGAGGAAAAACCAACAGGAAGAGGATAAGAAGGAGGAGGAAGAGGAGGAGAACTGTAACCAAGAGAACTGTCATACGCAAGGAAGAGGAAGAGGAAGAAGGAAATCTGAAGTAAGACAACTGCCGTATGCAGCAAACACGTACGTAATCTTGAAACGCCCGTAGAGAGAATAAGAAAGAGGAAGAGGAAGAAGAGAATTTTAAGCAAGAGAACTGTCATACCCAACAAACTTTTTATCTTGAAACATATGAGGAAGAGAAAAAGAAAAAAGGAAGAGGAAGAAGAAGAGAATTTTAAGCAAGGGAACTGCAACATCCAACAAACTTTTAATCTGGATGTGTCTGCAACACAAACAAGGAACCATCAGTCAGAAGTGCCGCGGAACCCAACCCAACCAAGAGGCAGCGATGAGAGAGAGAGAGAGAGAGAGAGAGAGAGAGAGAGAGAGAGAGAGAGAGAGAGAGAGAGAGAGAGAGAGCATGTGTGTGTGA